>NC_073380.1:98664342-98894342 GCF_028641065.1 Leucoraja erinaceus | reverse complement strand
ACTCCAGCGAGTACAGGCCCAGTGATATCAAACGCTCATCACACATTAACCCAATCATCCCTGGGATTATTCTCGTAAACCTCGTCCGGACTCTCTCCAATGCCAGTATATCGCTCCTCAGATATGGGGCCCAAAAATGCTCTCAATACTCCATCTGCGGTCTGATCAACCTCAGCGTTACAGCCCTGTTTTTATATTCTAGCCTTCAAAATGAATGCTAACATTGCATTTGCCTTACTACCGATTCAACTTGCAAATGATCATTATGGGATTCCTACACAGGCACACTCGAGCCCTTTGCACCTCTGATTTTTGGATCCTCTCCCCATTTAGAAAATAATCTGTGCCCTATTCCTACTACCAAAGTGCATGACCGCACTCTTTGCCACACTGTATTCAATCTGCCACTTTTTTGCCCACTCTCCCATCCTGCCCAAGTCCTTCTGCAGACTCCCTGCTTCCTCGACACTATCTGCCCCATCCACCTATCTCCATAACATCAACCAAGCCAGTTCTATGTTATCACACTTGCGCATAGACTCTCTACATATTAGGGGTAATTTTCAGAAGTCAATTAAATTGCACCTTATTAGGATGTGGGAGCAAATTGGAGCACCCAAAGGAAACCTACAAGGTCACAGGGAAAACATGCAAACTCCACACAGATAGTGCCCGAGGTCTGGATCAAAGCCAGGTCTGTGCTGAGAGGCAGCAGCTCTACCAGCTGTGCCATCCAAATCGTCTACTGTAAATTATTCCTTGCCTTGATGGTTGGTTATTGGTAGAATTGTAAGTGTACGCAATGAAAGATTACAAGGAAAATAATGATGACATGGTATTGATGGGGGTGGCATAGACTTGATGGGATGAACGGCCTAGTGCTGTAAGGAAATATGAGAAATTTAAATATCAGGATACTGCTTGAGCAACTTTAACTAAAGCCCGAGAAGATTGTAGCTGTTAATTTCAGCCCCGTTCACAAACCCTGTTCCCAAGTTTCCTTGTTGGATGCAACATGTGCGAGTCAAAGAGAAGCTTCTAGCTATATATTCCACCTCAGTAATATCACCCTACTCTGTTGCTGAAATGATCATTCGTGTCTATGACAACCTGATCCACCATTCAAATATACACCAGGCTGGCCCACCCATTTTACATGGGAATAGGTGGAAGTTGATATGATATGCCATTTGTTGTCACTATACATGTACAGTGAAACTGAAAGCTGCTCGTACTCAGTGCATACATACAATTTTACACAAAAAACAAGAAACAGAAAAACAAAACAGAAGGGAGATGGGGGGGGGAATAGGTGCACAAATTCTACGGCGCTACATACATATATACATATATACAGATGGAAGTCCGTGTTGGGCGGTGTAGTCAGTGCATGTGTGGATTTGAATTTATGGTAGATATAATTCTCGGGAAGCAGCTATTCCTGAGTCTGTTTGTCCTGGATTTGATGCACCTATAGCGCCTTCCAGAGGGCAGCAGGTCGAACAGTCCAAACGCAGGATGGGAGCTGTCTTTGGTGATCTTCTTTGCCCTGCTAAGGCAGCGGGAGTTTGTTAGGTTGTTAACAGAAGTTTTGACAATGCCCTTCATTTACCCATTGCCTTTAAAGTTTACCGATCAACATTGGATCATTAAAAAGATCTCGATTTCTCAAATCCTTCTCCATCACTATCTACCCATGAATGTGCCACCCTACCTGGACAGTTGTCTTCTTCCAATTTTGGCTTCCTCATGAATGGTTCATCATTAGCAGCCGTGCCTTCAGCTGCCAAGACTCCAACCTCTATTTTCCACTCTCCCTTCATTTCCTTTTGATCCTCCTTAATAGTGCTCCTTAAACCCTTCTTTCTAAGGTTTCAATTGTTTGCGATTCCTTTTACTTAAGTGGCTTGGTGTCAAATTTTTGCGAACATTCCTTTTGAATGCCTTGATGCATTTAGTCACGATGAGGGTGATTTACGAGAAGTGGTTTTATATTCTCTGAATAACCTTCAATAAGATTAAAATACAAAAGGCAATGCTACGCTTTTTTTCTCGAACCGACCACAACTTATATATTTAACTGCTTTTGGCAATTATAGGAACTATGGCTGCTGAATTATAAGTGATTCGTTTAGATGTAATTTATCAGTTATTAGTAATAAGTATATCATGGGTTTTGTGATAATGTTGAAGAATGTTGGGGCCATTAAAAAATGAATGTAAGAAATTTTTATTTTTTTTAATTAAAAAATGGTCCAATGGAACATTTTAATCTTAACCTCATGATTTAAAACTGTTATTCTGTACAAATCCCGCTGTGAGTTGTTCCCTTCTTTGTAACCTCCATCAATCCTGCAACAGATCACTGCATTTATCGAGTTCTGTTGTCCAATGCATCCCTGATTTCCTCCAGCCTACTAGTGGCATCTCACCATGTAGCTCATTGTCACATAGAAACATAGAAAATAGGTGCAGGAGTAGGCCATTCGGCCCTTTGAGCCTGCACCGCCATTCAATAGGATCATGGCTGATCATCCAACTGAGTATCCTGTACCTGCCTTCTCTCCATACCCCCTGATACCTTTAGCCACAAGGGCCACATCTAACTCCCTCTTAAATATAGCCAATGAACTGGCCTCAACTACATTCTGTGGCAGAGAGTTCCAGAGATTCACCACTCTCTGTGTGAAAAATGTTTTTCTCATCTCGGTCCTAATGGATTTCCCCTTTATCCTTAAACTGTGACCCCTTGTCCTGGACTTCCCCTACATCGGGAACAATCTTCCTGCATCTAGCCTGTCCAATCCCTTAAGAATTTTGTAAGTTTCTATAAGATCTCCCCCCTCAATCGTCTAAATCATACTGCTAAACGCACACAAGACAGTGGGTCAGGAAGGTGAAGACTGTTTTCCCCACCATTTATTTTACAGGAAGGAGTTGAGTGAGGGGTTGGTTAGACCTGATCAAGGGGAATGAAGAGGGATAAACTGAGCCATTGAACTTGAGTTTGACTTGATTTTATTTATGTATAGTATTATTTGATATGATTTGGATAAAGCTTTGCACTCGGTACATGTGACAAATGAATCTTAACCTATATACTAAGCTGAAAATGGGCCCTAAAAATGAGTGTTAATTTTATTTTTAAATATATATATAATGCACTGTCATTTTAATTACATATATTAATTGATTAATTGATGGCCAGAGTAGAAACTTGGTATTGGAAGTTAGATAATAATGGCATCAATATGGCAAAGAATTGTGTCGTGTTAAAAATGTTCTGATCCACAGAAGTATATCGGCAAGTCTAGTGCAGCAGCAATATTCTTTATACAATAACCAACCTTTCTCCTTTGTTAAACTAGAATTTTGGTAAACATGGATGACAACATCATTGAACACTACTCTAATGAAGATACATTCATTCTCAACATTGAAAGTCTGGGTGAAAGTTTCAAGATCACACTGAGTGAAATTTAACAAAGACTTGGGAGAACCTTTCAACAAAATGTACTTCAGAGTTGGATCGCAACTTGGTCATCTAGCTTTCACAGCCTGACTGTTCATTAACTAGTGGTGACTGATGAAAAGAGGTTTGCTCCGATCAAGTGAACACATTTCATGAAGCTGAACTGGCATGTCTCTTTACTTCATAAAGTTCAGATATTGACAGCTTCAGACACTACTGCATTAACTGTCCCAAAGACTTCAGAACGAGCATTGTGACGATGTTACTTAGAATATGATATTTTAGCTACTAGACAATTAAATAGGTACAGATGGATGCAATCATGCCCGGTGTCCTTGTTTTCAACTCCATGCTAATTGTAGTCAGATTTGTGTTGTGGTCATCTGTTCCAAATACCCGTTTTTCCATAGTAGAAGCATTTGTTGATACCTCAGAAGACAAGCTTGTGAATGAGAAGGTAAATGTCATTCCAGCTGTTCCTTCAATTGGAAAGCAATGTGTTTTATTAGCTTTTAAAGTAATTGAAAGCTTGTACATCATCTGATTACGTTATTCAAATACATAAGCAATTAAGATTGTTAGACCAAATGTTGCATTAGGCCATACAGAATCACCTGTGTGTCCACCTTGTTTCTTGTCTATGTAACAAGGGTATGTACCGATAATATCACCTTGAGTAGAATCTGACACTAACTGAAATAGAGATTAGCATCTATAATTGTAAAAATGTCTATAATGTGCAATATTAAATATTACATAAGGCATATTTACTGCCATTATGCTTTCTTGGGGTTGAGGGTTTCTGTGGTAGTTGCGTATATTTTTATTTTTAAATGTAAAACATGTTTCCTTTTGTCCATATGTTATGTTTGAAAGGCACCATGAGATTTTACAAAATGACTATAAACTGCAATCCAGGGTATTTAAAGGACTTGGGAAACTTGAATGTTTTTACAAATTGAGCAATACTGTATACAAGGTAATATTTTTAGAAATGGGAGTTGGGATCTTTTCAGACTTTAAAAAGACAGTTGTATTTTATTTTTTGTACAATTTTTTAAGAGGAAAATAAACAGTGTACATTGACGTCTGGTGTAATTAATAAGGACGTGATATCAGGTCAGACACCTCTTGCAGTTGCACGTGGAGTTAATTTGGAATTCAATGGCTTCTCCCCCATTCCCTTCATCTTTTATTGTGACATTCCTCTTGACATCACATTATTCCTCTCGTTTGCTGCTCCTCTACACCTTCCCCTTTCCTATTCCAAGGATCTGGAGTTTCAAGTTGACTTGTGTTTTATTTCATGTACAGCTTATGCTTTTTGTTTCTTTGCCCCCCTCCTCCCCCCTCTCCCTTCCCTCCCAGCTACTGTAGCAGAGCTGTCAAAATATTGCTTCTTCCAACTAACTTTTAATTACATGGTCATCTTTAATGTGAATTATCAAGTCTATGTTGCATATGTTACTGAGCTCTTTGACTAATTACTTACAAGCATCAGATTATTAAGTTGTACATCTTGGCATCATCACCGCACTATAACTCCACTGAACCCTTTTTTGTGCCAGCCACACAATAACATGTTTTTTTGTAAGAGTGTTGCTTATAAAACAGTTGGGTCAAATGTTTGTGCCATGAGTAATTATTGCTGTAATTTCAGCTTCAGACTAATTGAGATTGAGTTGCAACAGTCTGAAGAAAGATTGATGCTTTTGTTGAGAGAAGGCAACTTTGGACATTATGATTACTCTACCTCAAACTTTACAAATTAAACAAGAATTGGAACGGCTGTAAAGCAATGCCTGGGAAACTTTGGCGAGATGAACTTGTCTAAAGGAAGAAGGAATGAAGAGTGAGCAGAAGACCAAATCTGAACGCAGGATGCTGAAACGAGCAGAAGAGTATGCGTCATTACATCTCAGCAGCACTTAAAATTGCTTCATTTCTCTAAAAAATTGACTTTTTCTAAACACTCAAAAATGAATTATTCAGTTGCATATCCAAAGTGTTGCTCCCCAAAATATTCAACTTGAAATACCTTTTGTACATTCTTGCTAACCCCGTCCTTTGTCTTCTCGCTGTGGATTTGCAACTGTTCAGGATCGCAGAATGGTCACAATATATTCGGACTGTCAAGTCTACCTGCTAGATCAGTATCAGCAATTTTTGTAGGCCTGTGTTCTTGTTATCTCTTCATAACTCTGCAAATTCTTTTGTGGATACTAATTATTTTTTAGATCTCCATTGCATGCTATTATTGAATGTCCCTCCACTTGAATTTCCATGGCAAACCATTCCGGACTCTTAACCGCTAGGTGTGTAAAAGGTTTTCCTTGCAACCTCAGGCAATACTTGTCCATCCCTCTCTTCCCTTCCCATAATTCAGGGAGCAAAATAATCATTTGTGGTGAAGCAGCACTCCTTCCAAGCTTGTCGGCTGCATCGGGTCTTCATTACCTTGGCCAAACCAAGCTTAGATTGGATGACCTGCAAAAAAAAAGACAAAGTGCTGGAGTAACTCAGCAGATCAGTCAGCACATCTGGACAACATGGGTAGGTGATGTTTCAGGACCAGACCCTTCTTGACTAATTGTGGTTGGAGCAGGATAAAGTATGGCACATGATAGGTGAATAAAGGAGATTTTCTTTTTTAATTGGCAGATAGTTGGACGCAAGCCAAAGAAACAAAAAGTGTGAGATAAGGATAGAAGTGGTGTGAATTGTGAAGCCAGAGATAAAGGAATAAAGGGGAGGGGGGGAAATGGGAGAAATGGGTGTGAATCCATGGGGCACAGGGAAGAGACGAGGGGGAAAAAGAGCCAGTCGGTTATTTACTTAAAATTGTAACTTAGGATTCTATGTTCATACCATTAAGTTGTAAGCTACACAAACAGAATATGGTGCTGTTCCTCCAGTTTGTATGTGACCTCACTCTGGCAATAGAGAAAACCCAGGACAGAAAGATCAGTATGGGAAAGGGAGTTAAAGTTGTTAGCAACTGGGAGATCCAGCAGTCCTTTGTGGACCAAGCGTATGTGCTTGGCCAAACAGTCACCTAGTCTAGATTTGGTCTCGCCAATGTAAAGGAGGCCACAATGGGGACACTGAATGCAGTGGATGAGGTTAGAGTAGGAGCACATGAACCTCTTGTCTCACTTAGAAGGAATGCAGGGGTCCTTGGATGGGTGTGAGGGAGGATATTACATCTCCTGAAGTTGCAAGGGAAAGTACCTGGGAGGGAAAGGATAAGTGAACCAAGTAGTTGTGGAGTGAGCGATCTCTTTGGAGGAGGAAAACAGTGGTGGGATCACTTTGAAGGTAGCGGAAATCTTGGTGAATGATGTGTTTGGATGCGGAGGCTGGTGGGATGGAAGGTAAGGAGCAAGAGCAGAACTACGGGCCACAGAGGAGATTTGGGTAAGGGATCATGTATGGCAGCAAGAGGGAAACTCATTTTTTAGTTTAAAAAATGGGCATCTCGGATGTTTTGGAATGGAAAGCCTCATTGTGGAGCAGATGCAGCAGAGAAGGAGAAATTAGGATTATGGGATGACTTCATTGCCAGAGGCAGGATGGGAGAATGGTGTAGTCCAGATAACTGGGAGTGGGTTCATACCATTAAGTTGTAAGCTACACAAACAGAATATGGTGCTGTTCCTCCAGTTTGTATGTGACCACACGGCATGGCGTTTGGAGAACACCCAGGTCCAGAAACATCATGTATTTGCCCACAGTGTATAGTGGGTTTGTAGTAGAGATGTCGAAATTAGGATTATGAGATGGCTGTTTCCAGAGGCAGGATGGAGAATGGAGTAGTCAAGAAACTGGGAGTAGAAACATAGAAATTAGGTGCAGGAGTAGGCCATTCCTCCCTTCGAGCCTGACCGCCATTTAATATGATCATGGCTGATCATCCAACTCAGTATCCCGTACCTGCCTTCTCTCCATACCCTTTGATCCCCTAATGGAGGCAAGGGCCACATCTAACTCCCTCTTAAATATAGCCAAGGTGAACTGGCCTCAACTACCCTCTGTGGCAGAGAGTTCCAGAGATTCACCACTCTGTGTGAAAAAAAGTTGCGATTTGGTGGCAGATAAAGAATATCATCTCGGTTTTAAAACAACTTTTTGATGTGACCAACCTTATCCTTAAGCTGTGACCCATGTCCTGGACTTCCCCAACATCGGGAGGACAATCTTCCTGCATCTAGCCTGTGTCCAACCCCTTAAGAATTTTGTAAGTTTCTATAAGATCCCCTCTCAATCTCCTAAATTCTAGAGAGTATGGAAATGTAAAGTCTATGCCCCAGTCTTTCTTCATAAGACAGTCCCCTGGAATCCTGAACGGAAAATCAGTCTGGTGAACAAGGTTTCTGCACTCCCCTCTATGACAATGGAATGTTCTTCCTCAGATTTGGAGACCAAAACTGCATGCAATACTCCAGGTGTGGTCTCACCAAGACCCTGTACAACTGCAGTAGAACCTCCCTGCTCCTATACTCAAATCCTCTTGCTATGAAAGCCAACATACCATTCGCTTTCTTTACTGCCTGCTGCACCTGCACGCCTACCTTCAATGACTGGAAGGAATAGAGAGGTGTCAGTCAAAGTGAATTTGTGGGCAGGGTGGAATTAGTGGTAAAATTGATGAAATTCAATGAGTTCTGCATGCGATGTAATTGTCGATGTGGCAGATAAAGAATATGGGGTTGGTGTCTGTATGCTTGGAACAACAACTTTTTGATGTGACCAACAAAGTCAGACACGGCTCGGGCTCAGGCAAGTGCCCATGGCTACGCGAGAAAGCAAAATTGTTGAGGGCGAGGACAATTTCTACCAGGCAGAGGAGAGTGTTAGTAGAGGGGAACTGCTTGAGTCTCTGTTCAAGTAAGAACCGGAGGACCTTGAGATCCTGGTGGGGGATGGAGATGTAAAGGTACTGACTGCCCACAGTAAAGATGAGGCAATGAGAGCTTATGCCCCTGTCCCACTTAGGAAACCTGAACGGAAACCTCTGGAGACTTTGTGCCCCCAACCAAGGTTTCCGTGCGGTTCCCGGAGGTTGCAGGTAGTGGAAGCAGGTAAGGAGACTGACAAAAACCTCCGGGAACCTCACGGAAACCTTGGGTGGGGCTTAAATGTCCCAGATTTTGCCGTTCAGGTTTCCTAAGTGGGACAGGGGCATTAGTAATTGAAAGCTATCAAAGAGTTGAAGGTCATGCGAGGTGCCTCGGATGTCAAGAGATTGGATAAGGGTGGATAGGATGGAATTAAGGTATTTAGAGATAAATCAATGGGACATCGCAGCAGGCAGAGACAATGGGTCTGCCAGGGCAGTCCTGTTTGTTGATTTGAGGAAGGCGAGAGAAGCAGACAGTGTGGAACAAAGATTGGAGGCTGTGGAGTGAGATTGGCAGAGATGATGAGATCAGTAACAGTCTGAGAGAAGATGGCATGGAGATCAACTGTGAGTTCATGGGCAAGGAGTATTTTTAGGCATGTGGAGGAGTTTGAAAGCTGGCACCTGGCCTCAGTACAGGCCAACCTTCCAGACGAAAACGGAACCTCCCCCATTAGCGGGTTCGAATAACATTGGGATTGTTACTGAGCGAGCGGAGTAGTCAAGATAATTGATGGAAGAAGGGATGAAGGATGCAGTGGTGTCGGTATTGAAGCCCCCAGTTGGATGCAGTAAGACCATTACAAGGGTTGGAATGCTGAGGCTCTATAAGGTGCTGGTCAGGCGGCAGTTAGTGTGTTGTGAGCAATTTTGGACACCGTATCGGAGGTAGGATGTTCTGGCCCTCGAGAAGGTCCAGAGGTTTACAAGAATGATCAGTGGAATGAGTGGGTGAACTTATAGTGAGCGTTTGATGGCACTGGGCTTATATTCGCTGGAGTTTAGAATGCGGGGGGACCTCATTGATATGCACAGAATAGTGAATGGCTTGGATAGAGTGGATGTGGAGAGGATGTTTCCCCTAGTGAGAGAGTCTAGGCCTAGAGGTCATAGCCTCAGAATTAAAAGATGTTCCTTTAGGAAGGAGATGAGAAGGAATTTCTTTAGTCAGAGGGTGGTGTGTGGAATACTTTGCCACAGAAGGATGTGGAGGCCATCAATTGATATTTTTAAGGCAGAAATAGATAAGATTCTAGATTAATACAGGTGTCAGGGGTTATGGGTAGAAGGCAGGAGAATGGGGTTAGAAGGGAGAGATATACCAGCCATGATTGAATGGCGAAGTAGATTTGGCCTAATTCTGCTCCTATTACTTATGTGTTATGACCTTATGAGACCCATGAGAGTTTGTCAGCATGAAGCAATTTGAGCTGACTGTGTTAGGGCTCCAGCCCTGGAACTGGGCCTGGAACCCAGTTGAGTCACAACACATATAACCATATAACAATTACAGCACGGAAACAGGCCATCTCGGCCCTACAAGTCCGTGCCGAACAACTTTTTTTTCCCTTAGTCCCACCTGCCTGCACTCATACCATAACCCTCCATTCCCCAGCCTGATCATCTGAATTCAGTCTTCGGGGTGACCCTGAGATTCCCTTCTCATCCCACTCTAAGCTATTGGTCTGTGGCCTCCTGTACTCTCACAATGAGAGGCAAGTTGGAGGAAAAGCACCTAATTTTCGGTCTAGACTTGTTGAAGCCTTCTGGACACAATCTTGAATACTTTGACTTCAGGTAACTTCATTTCTTGCTCTCTACCAGTCATTCAGGTGTAATATTAGCTCAGTTTCCCTTTTCCCCCCTCTTATTTTCTCGTAACACATCCTTTTCACCTGCCCCTGATTGTGCAACTATCCAGCAGTAAGTCTTTAGAATAAGCAAAATAACTGGAGTAACCCACGCGGACTGCACTGGAAGTCAGGATCCAACTGTGTTGCTGCAGCTGAGCCACTAGCCCTGCCCGATGTGCTACTGTGCTCCATACCTACTTTAAATATATTACTGTCTGTACCTTTAGCTTGGGATTTGTGACACGAATCCTCGGAGGATTTGTCCTGGTCCCTCAACACCTCCAAGCTGATCAAAAAGGCACAGCAGCGCCTTTACTTCCTGAGGAGGCTCAAGAAAGCCCACCTGTCCCCCCGGATCCTGACCAACTTTTACCGCTGTACCATAGAGAGTATCCTGACCACCTGCTTCACGGTATGGTACAGCAGCTGCACTGCTGCGGACAGGAAGGCACTACAACGGGTGGTGAAAACCGCGCAGCACATCATCGGTGCCCCGCTCCCTGCCATGGATGCCCTCCACCGAAAACGGTGTCTGAGACGGGCTGGGAAGATCATCAAAGACCCCTCACACCCCAACCATGGACTGTTTGCCCTCCTCCCATCAGGGAGGCGGTACAGGAGCCTCAGGTCACGTACTAGTAGGATGAGGAACAGCTTCTACAACAACACAATCACATTGCTGAACTCGGAGTCCCGACGATAGATTTTCTCTGGTCCCTCCGTCCCCATTGTTTAATTATTCTGTATTTCTTGAATTATTCTGTATCTTCCCTCTTTCTATTTTTTTTGTTTTCTTTATGTACAACTACTACGGACTGACGCAAAACTGCATTTCGTTGTACTGATACTTGTATTGTGCGATGACATTAAAGTTGAATTGAATTGAATTGAATTGAATGAATCTGGGATAAATCCGATTCATTTATTTGCATGATCTGTTACTTTGTATCCCTCAGTTTGATAAAGAACCATGCCGAATGCCACAAAATGTTTTCAACATTTTAATCAAATATAACTTTTTTTACAAATGCTTATTTTTGTAAAGTGTTTTTTCATCAACACCTTTTGACAACATCAAAAAATTAGAAACTCTTTTAACTGCAAAATACACAAAAAACTACAAATACAAGATACGCATTTTCTTTAAAAAAAAATTATCAACAATCACAGCTTCAACAGACTTGACCCCATGAAGTATTCAAAGCATACAAGTACCTATTTACCAAAAAATATGCATTTACTTTTGACCCAGTTTGTAGCTGCCCTCCTTACAACAGCCACAAGGTAACAGTCATATTATGGTGGCATAAGCATGCAATGTACATGAAATGGCAAACAACCATGTACTAAAGAAATGGAATTCATATGCCCATTTGTAGAAGCAAAAAAAAACAAACAAGAGAAAGCTCAGATGCTGAACATGCTAATCACAGCAAAATAATCTTTGTGGCCTGTTGAAGTAAAATTAGACATTTCCAATTTTGTGCACAGTTATTTCTCCTAAAACCTTGACTATTTGGCTCCACACAATAAAGTTTTAAATATGTGTGTCCCACAGCAGGGCTCAGTCAGTGCATTTCTTTCTACCAACATGGATGAATGTCTTGAAATATTTAGCGTCATATTTAAAGTGTACATTTTAATATTTGGTTAGACAATCTCAGGCAGAACTTGCACAGTAAATGACAGGGCCCTGGGAGAATGGCAATAAGAAAAGAACAATTTTGAGACATAATTTTAAGGAACAATGCTCATCCTTGCAATATTAAGCAAAGAAGAGTGGTAAGTGGGCAATTTATTCCCAACCACCTGTTAAAGATAGCACACTGGAACAAAGTCCATTACTGCATGTGGTTCAAAAACAATTAGAACCGTTTCTGTAATGTCATTGCAACATTCCTTTTGATAAAATGGTCATTGAGTAAATCTATTCAGTGTACAGGTAACATGAAAACTGCTCAAAGTAAATTAAAAGTATAGATACTGTACATGTTGCAATTATGTTTGCACTTTTCTCAGGTTTTGTTGCAATCAGGGCATGGGTGTAACACGTGGCAATTTCCCAGTATTGACTACTTTACATTTTACACCATGGGGAAGAAAGATAGAATCACAATGCACACCTCTTTACTCTATCACACGAAATAGGCAGGTAAGCAAAGAGGTAGAGAAGAAAATAATAGTTCAGAGAAAAATGTTTCAGGAATGGGAATAACTTGCTATACAAACATAAATGCACTACGATTTAGAACCATGAAGTAAAAATAGTTGAAGGTTAATAGTCAGTAAAATTATCCATGTCCTAAGTATATAGAATTTTTCACAAATTAGATATTTCATTATTTGAACTAAATTCCCAGAAATCCTAGCCCTTCCTCAAAATTATTATTTCCCAACACACATACATGCATACACACACACTCAATTATTATTTGGTTTGTTACCAGTTTCTAGAAGATCAGAAAAAGTGCTAAACTAACTCACATGCAATGTAAAGTATATCAATTCAATTAGATTTCAATCACTGAAGAGATTTCTAGGTATGTTTTAGCTTGGTCATAGCTGATTCCAAATTTTTATTGAAAATGTTGCCAAAATAATAATGAATTCAGCTTTTTAAAACAAAATTGTTTAGTTTAGCTGGTGGGTGAATGGAAAAATAAGGTCAATTAGATGGTGCTGAAAGGTAGATCAATGGACGCAAAACAATGAATATCTGAAATAAAATCATAATGCTTCAAAGACATTTTTGACCTGAACATTGTTCTTGCATAAATACAAGCACGACCTAAAGGGCCGGTCCCACGAGCATGCGACTCCATGCGGCAAGCGCGACCTAAACGAGCATGCGACTCCATGCGGCAAGCGCGACCAAACCAGAAGCGTGGGCCGCGTGGAGGTCGAATGAGTGACATGAAACTCGAGCGAAGTCCGCGGGTAACGTACGGCGTCGAGGCGGCTGCGGGCCGGCAGGCCGTTGCTGCGCAGAATTTTTGAACACGGTCAGTTTTTCGGAGCCCCGCGCAATGCCGGGACCAGCTCCGCACAACTCCATACGGCTCCAGTGATCGAAGTGGGACCGGCCCCGCGAGGCCGTACGGCTCAAGCGACCACGTTAGGTCGCACTTTCCGCATGCTCGTGGGACAGGACCTTTAGTGTATCATGGACAAACATCAGCCTGGGCCCATTACCAGACGAGTCACCAATCTCAGAAGCAAAACCTGGGAAAATTTATCTGTCCACTTGTCACCAGATAACAACTGGAAACCACATATACTATATATTTAATAAATGTCCTTACTATATCCCACGTAGAATTGAAAGGAAACATTTAAGGGTGGTAAGAATTTAGAGCTTGCCATTAAAAAAAAAAATAATTGGTCGAGTTGAAAAGTAATGATGAACGCATGGTAAAAACCAAATGCACATGAGGAATGAAGAAACATATTGATGGGGTTAACGAAGATTGGCAAGAGAAAACTTTCATGGCGTTTAAATACCTGTAACACTGCCATGTAGATCTGTGCGAGAATGATGTACCAGCAGAAAAGACTTAAGGTAAGAGCTGGATTGGCACACTGTCTCAGCAACATAATAGAAGCAGCAATTATCTCCAGTTCTCAAAAGTTAATTAGGATATATTATATATTTTATGTTTCAATTTCACCTTTGATCTTCTCTCCCATTATGCAGCTCCCCTGCCTCTCACCTCTAATGCTTCTAGCAATCATTTTAAATGTATGCCCTTTAGTGTGTGCCACGTGTGAAATAGTTACTTCTACATAACTCTATTAGATTTACTAATATATATCTCAACTCAATTTATGTCTCCCTTCAACTTCCTCTACTGAACAAAAACAATCCCAAGGTACACAAAAATGCTGGAGAAACTCAGCGGGTGCAGCAGCATCTATGGAGCGAAGGAGATAGGCAACGTTTCGGGCCGAAACGTTGCCTATCTCCTTCGCTCCATAAATGCTGCTGCACCCGCTGAGTTTCTCCAGCATTTTTGTGTACCTTCGATTTTCCAGCATCTGCGGTTCCTTCTTAAAAACAATCCCAAACTTTTTATATAGCCAAACCTTCAGTCTTGGCAATATCATCATTAATCTGCTCTGCATCCTCTCCATTCAAAACTCAACTTTCCTGTACTGCAAAACAGTACACATCTCTAAGGCTGTCGTCTAACTAGCAGTGTATACAATTTCAGCATTAAAAACCTACTCTTGTTCAACACTTCAATTCATAAAAAAGCATCCCACCTACCTTTTAAACACTTTCATGTTGGATGATCTGTGAGTATAATCCAAGCTTCTTCTGTTCCGCCTGTCTCCTCCCATGTAATGTCTCGCCTTGTTGCACCTTCCTCAATGCTTTAGTATAAATTCATTGTATTCAGTTCCAATTAGCCTTTTATGTGCAGATCTTGTCTTCCTGTAGTCTAAAGCTCTGTACCTCACAGTCAATGTTTTGATCAATTGCAAACTTCTTCTTCATGACCCTATGTTTAACTCTAAATAATTGTTATAGATTTACCGAGTGGAGAGAGGAACTGGTAATACATCATCAATCACAAAAAAAGCTATTATTCCTTGCTTCCTGCAACTGAGCCACTTTTGGATCGCATGTTTTTCTTTACTTTGTTGAACACGATGCTATATGGGCCACATATGTTAACCCTTCTTGTTACCTCTTAGCTAGACATGACCTTCCCTTTAAAAATACACACTGTTTTAGATTAATCTAGGTTAGAGTAAAATAAGTTTTACATTGCCCCTCAGCTATTTCTGACCATTTGCACACCACCAAGGTTAAATGAATAGTTCAGTTTATCTCTTCTCCTAATCACCCAACACATCTGTGCAGACTGAGAAATGATGGCCCGAGCCTCGAGAATCTCTTGTCTAGTTTCTTTCAACAGCCTGGGATCTATTTCACCATTGCCTGGTGGTTTATCCACATCTAAGGATGCAAAAACCTCTCTTGATTATTTACATCATCAAGCCAATTTTTAAGTATGTCACCCAGCTTGGATTCTAACCCTTCTACATACAGGAAAATATACTGGAGCAAATTCCCATTATGGATTGGCAGTATTTTAATTGAAAATAAATCCTTTAGTGAGCTTGGTTATCCTGAGAATAGAGAAAGTGAAAATTATTGGCATTTTAAAATTTTCACTAGATGCTGTAATCACCTATCTATTCAATTAGCTGGTTGTGGTACAAAAATTAGTGATGTTGTACTCACTCTGAGAAAGTTGCTGTGCATGCTTTTCAGCAAAGCTTTTTGGGCAACTTTATTAGAGACTAGCAGTAACCACTGTCACTTTGGCACTGACTGCATAATGGACTGACTTTGCGGACTGCCAGTGTTTTTTCATTGAGTCCTGTGATCTGATGATCTGTGGTTTCAAGAGCTAATCATGTCAACACTTTATATTAGTTTGCCATTGCAGCTGCACAGGCCACACAAATGAACTACAAAAAAAACGTTTTGAGAGCACTCATTCAATAGGCCAGTCTACTGTGAGTTTATCAGAAAACTAAACCCGAGGAGGAGTTAGCCTGATTAGTTACAAAATGGTCTAGTCTTATTTCTGCAAGCCACAAGTTACATCAGCCAAATACTCCCCAAGAAAATTGTAATGGAATGTGATATGCTTATATCATAACTCTTGCAAGAAAAGCTACCCGTCCAAAACGCATGTTTGTGAACAAGTACTAAATATTTTTGAACATATCATGACTTGAGTAAAAACATTCCTGCAACAGAACCAGATTCAGTATCAGGCTGTGAAAAGCTTTCAAATTGGACTTACTCCAGCACCAAGTTTGCCAAACTAGTGAGAGTTCTTCTGCAACCCAATCAAGAAGAAAGAAAAATGTAAAAAATGTACGTTGGGTATTAATGGTGGAGTAGCAAGATGGATTCTACAGTGGCTGAATGCGAGATGCCAGAGAGTAATGGTGGATGGCTGTTTGTCAGGTTGGAGGCCGGTGACTAGTGGGGTGCCACAGGGATCTGTGTTGGGTCCACTGTTGTTTGTCATGTACATCAATGATCTGGATGATGGTGTGGTAAATTGGATTAGTAAGTATGCAGATGATACTAAGATAGGTGGTGTTGTGGATAATGAAGTAGATTTTCAAAGTCTACAGAGAGATTTATGCCAGTTGGACGAGTGGGCTGAAAGATGGCAGATGGAGTTTAATGCTGATAAGTGTGAGGTGCTACATCTTGGCAGGACAAATCAAAATAGGACGTACATGGTAAATGGTAGGGAATTGAAGAATGCAGTTGAACAGAGGGATCTGGGAATAACTGTGCACAGTTCCCTGAAGGTGGAATCTCATGTAGATAGGGTGGTAAAGAAAGCTTTTGGTGTGCTGGCCTTTATAAATCAGAGCATTGAGTATAGAAGTTGGGATGTAATGTTAAAATTGTACAAGGCATTGGTGAGGCCAATTCTGGAGTATGGGGTATGGAGAAAGATTGAACAAGTTGGGTCTTTATTCTTTGGAGCGCAGAAGGTTAAGGGTGGACTTGATATTACTCTCACTAGTTTGGCAGATATTAGATATGTGCCAAAAGCTTCAAATGGTGATCGTGAGAGAAATACAGCTGATGCACAACATCACAAAGTGAAAATGACTCAAATCAAATCAGAATCAGGAAGATTTGTCCAAGATCGATCAAATACAGCGCAGAAGAGCATAAAAAGATGCGAGAAGATCTACATCACAGAAATAGGTGAGCTTATAGAAACCAATGAACTTGTGTAGACTCGTCATCACAAGTGGTTTTGAATGTAAAGGCTTGGGCTTTGGGCTCGGCAACATGATCGAAGAATAGTGATCGAAAAACATTGGTGGTGAGTCCTGGAACTCTAAGAAAGCAGGAAGCTATTTCAGATCCATCATTGTTTGCCTTTAACTGCAACTATTAATTATAATATCAGCAAAGTGATTCCTGTAAAAAAAAAGCTGAAAAATTTGACAATTTAAAACTTGTTTTGCAAATGGCCTACGTTACAAATGAACATTATAACAACTCTACGGCCGAAATGATAGTGGAGAATAAAGGCTCTTTCTAATAAAGTAATCGATTAAGTAATTAGCAAGCAGAACCCTCAGGCACGTACAAAAGTGCAAATTGAAACCTGCATAGAAAATAGAAATTTCAAGAAATTGCGTGATCTTGAGGTTCTATTATCATTTCAGTCTTGTGATGTATTGGTTGAAATACCATTGGGGCTTTTTATATTTTCAGAATTGATTTCTAATGCAACCCGTTATGTTAAAATATGAGATGACAGTCAATACTTGCCTACATTTGTAATGCAATTTCTAGTGCCTATAATTGAAATATGATTACTTACAGATATGCAATGAAATATGGATGAATACAAAAAGCCATATACAAATATCTTCACTCATTGACCATGACATCCAGCACACCAAAATATGAGAGCCACCAGCACCACAAAATGTTGGCCCATATAAGGTGGAAAACCAGCAAAGCTCACTGAGCAGAAGGAAGCCAAAGGTGCAGGATTAAAAGCGATGAATAGAGGAGGACATACTGTTGAAACCTACAGCAAAGGAGAAAATGGAATTGGCTCTCAAAGGGATAAAGGAGGCAAATGCAGCATAGCCAGCTGGAAAGACAATTAAAAATCTGCAGGGTATGAGGATGATGAAACCCAGCTTCCAAGACTCTTTGTGCAATGGTTTTCCTCAGAGACAATTGCTGACGCATATAAAGGGAGGAAAACAGTGTTAGCTATTAAGACTGAGGATAGAATCATTGATAACGAAATGTTGGAGGAACTCAATGGATCACCCAGCATCTGTAGAAGGAAATGGACATATGTAATTTCGGATTGGGACACTACACTGGAGGCTAATCGATTCAGACAGATACAGCACCTCTATCAAGATCATGGCAACAAGACCAAGAGGCTAAATACACTTCAATGTTTCAGAATTATGATGCTTTGAGAAATTACTGTACAAAGAACTGTTTATTGTCTTCCCAGATTTGGCAAACACACATGATTTGATTGGGCACAAACTGCTCTTAAGGCAACTAATAGGGTGTGAATTACATGAGGTTTTGACCTCCTCGATCATTTCAACACAGATATAACATCTGTAATTGAGGTAGATGGAGTTAAGGCTGGTCCAATCCAATTTAAATGAGAGTTAGGCAGAGTAATCCCACTTCTCTGGTCTTTTGAATATTGTGGAAAGGGTTTTTAGTTGCAAACCTGGGGTGTAAGTAGAAATTTGACTTTTAAAATAAAACCATGATGGATGTTAAAACAAATAATTTAGCCATCATTTTTGTTGACTTGGCCAAGGCTTTTGATATATCCAAGGGCACATTAACTAATAAATCATTGGATTGCTGGTAGAGTAATTTAAATGGTATCATATTAAGAATTTTCATTTGAATACTATTAAATTGTATTTGGGCGATTGACAAAGCCAACTCATATAAAGCATAGCAATCTATTTTCACAATTATCTTTAATATTTTGATAGATAACCTACTTTGCACATTGATTAGTGAGGAATGACATTTGTATTCCCATGATAAGGCAATCTAGATGCATATCAATGATGAGATTGCAGTGTTGTATTAACATACAGAAAAATTAAAGATTTGGAGAGAATTTGTTTGGATACTTTAGTTTATAGTGTGGATACAGGCCCTTCAGCCCACCAAGTCTGTGCCAAAGTTGTTAATTAATATGGAATTAGGTTTTATTGAGCCTCAGATTATAGAAAGTTACTTAGCTGCTCGTATTGATCCAAGGCTAGGCTATATTAAAAATATTAACAAATAAGATTGTTAAGGGTTTGGACACGCTAGAGGCAGGAAACATGTTCCCGATGTTGGGGGAGTCCAAAACCAGGGGCCACAGTTTAAAAATAAGGGGTAAGCCATTTAGAACAGAGACGATGGAACACTTTTTCTCACAGAGAGTGGTGAGTCCGTGGAATTCTCTGCCTCAGAGGGCGGTGGAGGCAGGTTCTCTGGATGCTTTCAAGAGAGCTAGATAGGGCTCTTAAAAATAACGGAGTCAGGGGATATGGGGAGAAGGCAGGAACGGGGTACTGATTGGGGATGATCAGCCATAATCACATTGAATGGCGGTGCTGGCTTGAAGGGCTGAATTGCCTCCTCCTGCACCTATTGCCTATAACTGGGTAGAAGAATTAGATGAAGAAAGATAATTTGAAAGCAGCAAAATTATCAACACATCAGAAGCTCGTAATCCTGAGAACATTAGAGATAAGAGAGTTCAGAAATGCCCACTGAGGACAAGACATAGGAAATGGCATCCAACAATGATGACAGTTATGTCTGATCAATGATACCCAAGATATGCAGGAGGTAGAAACTGAGCAATGACATTCTAACTCATTTATCTGATTGATATCCAGACATGAAATTGGCAGAATTAAGACGCACCACAAATTTATTGTTAGCCTAAATGAACAAAAACAGCTTTTTTTCAAATCTAAACTGAGATCAGCCAGGGTCATACTATAATCATCCGATCACACATTCAAAGAGCAGGAGGTGATTTTGTGAACATCACCATGTAAGATAACGGCAATGGCCAGTCACTGAAGACAAAAGTTGAGAAATACAAATACACATCTCAGAAACCATCATTAATTGAAGTTCTGATAATCAGATGCTTTGGTGAGATAAGCGCAAAGCAAAATGGCTTGAAAATAAGTTCATAGATTTGCAAAATATTAATGAATAGAACCATTTTCAAACTTGTTTCCAGCCTTACCATAAGACTAGCAATGAACACTTAGAAATGTAGGATTCATGGACTGCAAGATCCTAGCTCAAACAAATGGAACAAATAACTATAGACCAACACCTTGGATGGAATGCAATTCATGGTGCCAGAATGTGTGGCTATGGACAATAGATTGTACATGTACATATTATCGCTAAACTTAACTTAAAATTTGTACCATACTTAAATTAGTGCATTCAGCTAATCAAATTATCTGCTCTGTTGCCGTTTGTGGCATGGAAATAAGGAATAAAGGCAGGTAATTAGAGATATCAACATCAGTCGATCAAGAGGGAGGTTTGAGATTAAAAGTTTCACCTCTAGTATGGATAAAGTTTAATGAAATAGGAAATAATTATAGCAAGGATCAAAAGCAAGTATCTGCCTCTATCTGGTTGAGGGAGTAGATGTCTATCCAACACAAGAACATTGTATCTCGTGTCCACATAACATCTTTCTGTTCAAGTTCCCCATGGCTTTTGGAATGCAACTGGACAACTAAATAAGCACCTTATGTAAGTCCTAAAGCCGCCAACCTGCACAAGGTCTTACCAAAGGTGCTCATTTAATGAATCAAATTCATAAGTGTAACTACATTTCACTATTGTGTACAAGGCATCTTTTTAGTAGAATATCTTCTTAAATTAGAACTAGACAAGACAGAAAATACTGGAAATGTACGGAACACTAAGCTACATCTGAGGCGACTGAAACAGAACCAAACTTTCCAGCCGGTGAAGTTGCATCAAAACAATTCCATATTATTCCTCTCCACAGATGCTGACTGACCTGCTGAGTATTTCCAGCATTATTTGCTTTTATTTCAGACATCAAGCACATGTGTTTTTTGCTTTGTTAAGAGAACCAGACATTTTAGATGGAGTGGCAAACATGCAGTTTTTCTTTGAGTGGCAGATATGCAGGTAACAGCTTAAATTTTGGCATGTTGGATTTTGGGGTGGAGAGAACGGGTGTATCACAGAAACAAACCAGACAAACAGACCATAACATACCAAACAGACTTCCTGGAGGATAATGCCACAGGCATATAATTGTAATTATTAATTAAAGCATATTCAATAAATCATAACTTAAGCTAGTTTGTATATGTGCAAAAAACAGACAGAGGTGTAAAAAATAGCAAAATGAATCAAAAGAAAATAGTAAGCGCTATAAAAAAGGGACTCCAAGGTTGATGATAGTGTTTAAAAAATATTTAAGAAGGAACTGCAGATGCTGGAAAATCAAAGGTACACAAAAATGCTGGAGAAACTCAGCGGGTGCAGCAGAATCTATGGAGCGAAGGAGATAGGCAACGTTTCGGGCCAAAATACTTTTTCATTTGTTTAAAAAATATTGTTGGCCTAAAATGATTGGAAGAACATTGTTGGCCTAAAAAGTATGGAAATCATTAGAACTGACACACAGGTGCAAAAATATTTATAAAGCTAAAAACTGTTATCTATCTCAAGGTGGATGGAATAGACAGAGGCTACATAAAGATCTAATGGGTTGTCATCTGAAGTCTGGACACCCTTATAGCCCTGAGGGGTTACAGCTTGATCAATTGTATTGATACTTGGGTTAAAATTTAGACAGAATGAATTGTTTTATATTCTCTGGACTATAGAAAGTTAGGAATGACTTGAGGTACTTAAAATGTTTAAATGTTTGTTAAGTTTGTTGGAGGAAAATTATTCTCCTGTTTAGGGGAGGAGGATTGGATAGTGTCCTGGATAAAAGATGGTTAGGGGCAGAAATTAACTTTAAAATATAAGCTAGGCTTTTTTTGTGAGGGAATAGGAGGAATACACTTACTCTGAAGTGGGAAATGCCGGACATTGCCACAAAAGATTTCTGAAACATTGTAAGTTCAACTGTTCAGAACTTTAGATTGATTCTGCACTTTAGTTTGGCAAGAATGTTACCTTGAAGGGCCTACTCATGTTTCCATGTCTCCTAATGGTTATACAACATCTCCTGAAAAATAAGTGAGACAGAAAGAATAGTTTGAGTGAGCCTTAATTGACACTCTTTTAAAGTGTCAGTATTACCTTTTTATACAGTAGTGCAGAGGGCTTTCTAGTCTTGTTGACAAACATGTGACGCAGCAACAGAAACATATTGGAACAGCAGGCCATGTTTCAGTAAGATATGAAGAGCTACCTGTTTGTAATATCACTGTGACAAAAAGTTCTTGGGATTTCACAATGCAAAAGCACAGATGACCTTTCCCTTTAATTATGTGTGTATAAGAATTTTATAAACTGAAATGAATTCGTACCCTTACAATTACAAAGATTATCATCAACAAGCTTAAATGAGTAGCTTCAAATTACTTCACTTGGCATCATCAAATGCTATTCATTTTCTTCTAAATGGTAAAAATGTTCTGCTGAAAAGCTATTAACTATTTGTTCACGGTGAAATGTATTGGCAAATACCCATGTGCAAGGAAGCAATGGCATTCTAAATTCAAGTGTGGAAAATGTATATTTTAAACAACATTACATGCCAGTCTAAACTTTCAAATATCACACAATAAAATTCACAATGCTGTTAAATTTCAATGCAAGAATGGTTCAAAAATAGCCAATAAGACAAACTACTTTCCATGAGATTCACAATGCACTATCCTTTGCTTTTCCTTGTACAACAGTAAAAATCTTGAATGCCGTTTTACAAAACGATTCATGCATGTGCAATGCACTAAAGTGAACTTTAATGAAGTGTTTGAAGAGATTCTTCAGCATAATCACATTGATACACCAAGTGTATGATAAAAGGAATCATAAAAAAAGACACTGATTGTAAATCTACATTTTATGGCATCAGATTATCCCAGGTAATGGATAAATGGAAAGTGTCACATAAGAGACTTGTCATTTAAAAAGGAGCACTTCAAATAAAATGATGCAGAAAAATATAAATGCAGCAGTCATACAGCCCTGTTGATGTCAATCTCCCAAGAAAGCAAAAGCAACATATTGAAAAATGCAGTTCAAAACAATTGTCTAAGGGATTCATTTGAAGGGAAGTTGATGACTAATGTTTGTCCTTTAATGTTAGGCGTGATCAAACAGCACGTCCTCAAAATTTGAATATGCATGTCGATGCTTACAACTCAAATTTGAACTAGGCAGGACAAATCAATGGGTAGTTTGGGCAGCAATTAGATATAAATCTGATGGGGTTGGCAATCCCTTTCAGACTAAAGCAGTGGGCATGAGATTTTCATCTACACAATAAATAAATCTTGCAAACCCAAAAAAACGCTGATCTAGTGTACTGAAAACTCAACCATTAATGTATGAATGCAATTTGATGTAGGAGGTAAACTGGAAAATGTAATCTTTTTTTACCCATTACCGGGTATCCTTCCATGGCGTAGTATGTGGTAGAAGAATTGGGGAGAGTTAATGGCCACGTGAGAGAGAAGACATTATGGTGAAATATGTAGGGGAATGGGATTGATCTAGAAAAGATTAAATGGCCTTCTTCCATGTGGTGAGCACTATGAATACGTGACAGGGCGTGAAATATGGCAGACAGCAATGACACAGAGATAGACATCCTTTTATTGTGCCACAAACCTTAATGATTTTCATAACTGCCGCTTGGGACAATGGCCCTTGAGAAATGTTAAGTAGTACAGAGGTAAGGAGTTTCACAATAAAACATATGCATGCATTGTGAATTACTTCATTTCATCCAGCAAATTATTCCAAAAATAACAGCAATAAAGATCTGCATAGAATGAAGATACACTCAATGATTTTACAACAATTTAAAGGAGCCAATCACTTACTGTATGTGTTGTAATAAGGCATGCAAGTATGCAAGTGTCCCAGAAAGTATATTGAAACATTATCAACATGAATATCTTGTGCTAATGTTTCCACTGTCAGTTCTGATCATATTGAATGGCGGTGTAGGCTCGAAGGGCCGAATGGCCTACTCCTGCATCTATTTTCTATGTTTCTTATGTCTCTATTTAAAATGGCCCCTGGGTGAGTATGCTTTTGTCATTAGAATTACATATTCCACAAATGGCAATGTTGCGGTGTCTCATTTTTGTATCTCTTAGCTCTTTGTATGGTACAGCAAAAAGATTATTATGCTCTAACTAACTGCTTCGAAAAATGACTTGTTTTGTTACTTATTTAAACTATAAATAACAAGGTAATATTAAAATATATAAGGCAGAATATGTACGACTTTAAAATGAATTGCACACTAGTGTCCTGTCCAATTGTCTTCTTCATTTTATCTGAAGTTATTCTCAACTTCCAGGTCAAAACTTTAATTTGCACCAGCCAATGGAAAAAAAAGACAGCAAAATGTATAATATATGGGTCTCATACCCGTCTCGTGTCTCTGCTGAAGTTTTTGTTCCAAAGGGAGTGACTGTGATAGCAAAGTGTTACATGAAAACATTGGCAATGAATCTCCAGCAGCCTCATGAATGCTGTACAATAGAGTGAAAAATAGTTCTGGGTTTCCTTTATATCCTTTAAATACAAATATTTGTCAGACTGTGACTTGCCAGCATGTTTTGCAGAAGGCAGCTCAAACTCTAATATACGTGTACCCCCATCAACAACTCTAAAAGAACGTAATCTCATATTTATAATCAAGTAACTTTCAGTTCTAACCACACTGGGTTAAACTAACATCAAAATACTTAACATATTAGCATCACTCATCGTTCAAAGGCTGCAACATAAACATCCACCCGACTGACCTGCTTCCTTTTTACAACGTTGATAACTTTGCTTTCTTTCCGAATGCAGTATGGAGAAGAGTGACTACTGACTGAATGGCTATGATGCGTCTCCCACTGATACAAATATCTGCTCCCTTTGCAACCAAGAGACATAAGAGTTTCATTAGAAATAAAATCAAAGTCTCTTTCTGGTTGAAATGAAAAAAGAACAAAGTTCTAAAATTTCTGATCAAGGTACATATAATTATTGTGACAATGCATTCACACAGCCCACAAAGGTTGTGTAATATATTCAGACAGCATTTAATTAAACAGCCAGTTACAAAGTCATATTTAAAAATCAAACAGGCTGAACAATGTCAGATGCAGCCATGAAGATGTGACTGAGTCACCAAATGACATAATGGCAGGAAGCAGAAACACAGCCACACCAACTGTCATTTTCTTCCATTTTGGAATTAATATTGTCCAGCGGTGCTGGGATCACACTGAAGGAGACGGACGATGGAAGGATCACTTTTGGCACCTCGGATGAATTCTTCAAGGGATAGTTTACCTACAACAAAAGAAAAATTCTAATCATGAGTATTTAAAATTTGATCAAACGGACTAGAAGAGTAGAGAGTACATATCAGTAGGCTAGTGCATGTAATGAAACATATTCTATTCTTCCAAGCTTAATGTGTCAATGGGTTATGGGGTGAAGGCAGGGGAATGGGGTTAAGACGGAAAGATAGATCTGCTATGATTGAATGGTGGAGCAGACTTGATGGGCTAAATGGCCTAATTCTCCTCCTAGAACATATGAACTTAACGAGTTGAATATTTTTAAACAATGAGTTGTTGTATATAATGTATAAACATTATAAGATTGAAACATATAAGATTGTTAAGGGTTTGGACACGCTAGAGGCACGAAACATGTTCCCGATGTTGGGGGAGTCCAGAACCAGGGGCCACAGTTTAAGAAAAAGGAGTAAGCCATTTAGAATGGAGACGAGGAAACACTTTTCCTCACAGAGTGCTGAGTCTGTGGAATTCTCTGCCTCAGAGGGCAGTGGAGGTAGAATATACTCTCTAGAATTTAGGAGATTGAGAGGGGATCTTATAGAAACTTACAAAATTCTTAAGTGGTTGGACAGGCTAGATGCAGGAAGATTGTTCCCGATGTTAGGGAAGTCCAGGACGAGGGGTCACAGCTTAAGGATAAGGGGGAAATCCTTTAAAATCGAGATGAGAAGAACTTTTTTCACACAGAGAGTGGTGAATCTCTGGAACTCTCTGCCACAGAGGGTAGTTGAGGCCAGTTCATTGGCTATATTTAAGAGGGAGTTAGATGTAGCCCTTGTGGCTAAGGGGATCAGGGGGTATGGAGAGAAGGCAGGTATGGGATACTGAGTTGGATGATCAGCCATGATCATATTGAATGGCGGTGCAGGCTCGAAGGGCCGAGTGGCCTACTCCTGCACCTAATTTCTATGTTTCTATGTTTCTCTGGATGCTTTCATGAGAGAACTAGATAGGGCTCTTAAAAATAGCAGAGTCAGGGGATATAGGGAGAAGGCAGGAACGGGGTACTGATTGTGGATGATCAGCCATGATCACATTGAATGGCGGTGCTGACTCGAAGGGTCAAATGGCCTACTCCTGCACCTATTGTCTATATCAAAGACATCAGTTTTGATGATAACTAATTCAGACACTCTGCGACTTTTGTAAGTGTTACGCTCTGTAAACCCTTGTCAGATTTTATGCATCAGAATTCCCTTAAAACGAGGTAGAAATAAAGAAATGCAGTTGATGGTTCATATATAAAATGACACAAAGTGCTGGAGTAACTCAGCAGGTCAGGCTGCATCTCTGGAGAACATGGATAGGTGAAATTTTGGGTCGAGACCTTTCTTTACACTCAGTCTGAAGCGCAGTTTAAAAGGCAAACTGTTTCATACTCAGTCTTAACTTACTCCAGCACTTTTCATCATTTCACTTTAAAATTAGATGTCAGCGAATGTGAGGGAGAAGGAGGAGGCAGAGGGGGGAGCGCAGAGCTCACAATTAGACAAGGGAGAGAAACCTGATTTTGAAGTGTCAACTAAATTATTAACTATTTGAGAAACAAAAGGGTGAAAATACTATTTTACCTTAAAAGGCAAATTAAATACTGTTCCTCCAGCATGGCAGTAAACAATGCCACTGTTCAGAAGACCCAAGATCTCATGCATGGTAGAACAGATCTTGAGCACCATTCTGCACCATTGTGGAAGAAAGCAATTGGCTGGTAGATTATGAGGAAACCAGAAGAAGGCATGAGAAAAATGTCAAATGGTTAGAAAATGGAAGATGAAGAGGATGAGATGAATGTAGGGAGTGGCTTCGGTAAGGGAGAGGGTTAGAGGCACAGGTGATTAGCAAATAATTTGGCTAAAGGGTGGGATGCAGAATTAGGCAGCCAATGTTTGGGGGAAGGGAAGTGGAAATTGAAGTGAATTGAAATAAATTGAATACATTTTATTAGCCAAATATGTATACATACAAGGAATTTGCCTTGGTGCTTTGCTCGCAAGTAACAACACAATATACAGTAGACAGTTAAAAATAAAACGTTATAATGAAACATGTGAAGAATGAAATAAAATACCAGAGCAAAAGGAGGCTACAGACTTTTGGCTGTTGAGTAGAGCTACTGCTCATGGAAAAAAGCGTTTTTTTGTCTGGCTGTGGCGGCTTTGACAGTCCGGAGTCGCCTGACAGAGGGAAGTGCTTCAGAGGGAAGTGTTAGCAAACCATAGGAAAATCGCTCATGCATATACCTTAAGGGCCTGTCCCACCAGCATGCGATTGCATGCGTCTAGCGCGACCAAATGTGGTTGCTTGAGGCGTACAGCCTCGCGGAGCCGGTCCCACTTCGATCACCAGAGGCGTATGGAGTTGTGCGGGGCTGGTCCCGACATCGTGCGCAGCGTCTTGTACTGCACTGTCTTGCACTGTTCAAATCTTGCACTGTTCAAAAATTTTGCGCGCCAACAGCCTGTCGGCCCGCAGGTGCATTGAGGGCGTACACAGCGTCTTGACGTCGTACGCAGCATCTCAATGTCGTACGTCTAGTGCGTGGCGTTGTGCGATGACATCACCGCCTGGCGTGCCATTGCGTGATGACGTCACGGCCCGATGCCGTGCAATGTCAAAATTCAGTCGGCCCGCCTCCTGCACAGCTGATTGGTGAGTTTGACGTAAATTACGTCACGCACGAACTTTGTGCGTACTTACCGCTAACTTAGCGCAAACTTTGCTTCCATTTGGTCGCGCTAGACGCATGCAATCGCATGCTGGTGGGACAGGCCCTTAAAAGACTCAAAAGAATTTGGTAAGCAACATCAAAGTATTTCAAGTTTGAGTGTCAAGTTTACATTTATTGTCGCTGTACTGACGTCGAGATTTGGGTTACCATACAGCCACACAAATAAAAAGTACACAACACACGATAGAATTTAACATGAATATCCCCACACAGCGAATCAACGTTTCCCACTGTGAGGAAAGGCAAAAAGGTTCAGTCATCTTCCTCTTTGTTCTCCCATGGTCGGTCGAGACCTATTGAGGCCTCTGCTTTCGCCACAATGGTGGCCCAATGTTCAGGCCCTCTCGCCGGATCATGGAACTCCAGCATCGGAAGAACACTCTCAGCAACTAGGAGTTCTGAATCGGCCTCTTCCTACCCGAGACCGCGGCTCCCAAAGTCCACAGGCCGAGCTGGGCCGAGCTCCACACGGGAATCTTCGGCAAAAGACCCCAGGGCCCCGCGGTGTTAAAGTCAGCGCCGCCCGCAGCTGGAAGCTCCGCAGAGCACCACTCCGCGGTGTTCAAGTCGGTAGTTCCAGCACTCCGGAGCTCCAACACGGCGACCCGCTCCGCGATGGTACTGTGCTGCGCCGCTGCAGAGCTGAAGCTCTGGCCGGTCTTTGGCAGGAAAGGCCGTGCCAATCCAGATGGTAGGCCACGAGGGGGACAGATGCATCCTCGACAAGGTAGTGAATGAGTAAAACAGTTTCCCCCTTCCGCCCCCCCATCCCCCACATAAAAAGACTAAAAGACCTCCAAATCAAAACTTGACAGACTAAAAAATATAAAAAATGAAAGGACGAATAGCTGCAGACAAGGCTGCCATACCCAACGGCGTCCCCAAATTATTTACTACCCATTAGATGTCACTGTGTAAGCGAGGCTTTGCTTCTGGAAGAGCACTACTCTTGCACTAAATACGTGTTCCTTTCTATAATCTTTAGATCAACTGTGTTCTTAATTATAGTATCTGAATCATCTCAAATAAGGTTTTGTTGCAGAGGAATGTTAAATTGGATAAATTTATGGACAAATGCATTATTTCCCAGTTGTTAAATCAAGGAGATTCTGGATCAATATTTAAAATAAGTGGCATGTAATTAGAAACATAGAAACATAGAAATTAGGTGCAGGAGTAGGCCATTCGGCCCTTCGAGCCTGCACCGCCATTCAATATGATCATGGCTGATCATCCAACTCAGTATCCCATATCTGCCTTCTCTCCATACCCCCTGATCCCCTTAGCCACAAGGGCCACATCTAACTCCCTCTTAAATATAGCCAATGAACTGGCCTCAACTACCCTCTGTGGCAGAGAGTTCCAGAGATTCACCACTCTCTGTGTGAAAAAAGTTCTTCTCATCTCGGTTTTGAAAGATTTCCCCCTTATCCTTAAGCTGTGACCCCTTGTCCTGGACTTCCCTAACATCGGGAACAATCTTCCTGCATCTAGCCTGTCCAACCCCTTAAGAATTTTGTAGGTTTCTATAAGATCCCCTCTCAATCGCCTAAATTCTAGAGAGTATAAACCAAGTCTATCCAGTCTTTCTTCATAAGACAGTCCTGACATCCCAGGAATCAGTATGGTGAACCTTCTCTGCACTCCCTCTATGGCAATAATGTCCTTCCTCAGATTTGGAGACCAAAACTGTACGCAATACTCCAGGTGTGGTCTCACCAAGACCCTGAACAACTGCAGTAGAACTTCCCTGTTCCTATACTCAAATCCTTTTGCAATGAAAGCTAACATACCATTCGCTTTCTTTACTGCCTGCTGCACCTGCATGCCTACTTTCAATGACTGGTGTACCATGACACCCAGGTCTCGCTGCATCTCTCCCTTTCCCAATCGGCCACCATTTAGATAATAGTCTGCTTTCCCGTTTTTGCCAACAAAATGGATAACCTCACATTTATCCACATTATACTGCATCTGCCAAACATTTGCCCACTCACCCAGCCTATCTAAGTCACCTTGCAGTCTCCTAGCATCCTCCTCACAACTAACACGGCCCCCCAGCTTAGTGTCATCCGCAAACTTGGAGATATTGCCTTCAATTCCCTCATCCAGATCATTAATATATATTGTAAATAGCTGGGGTCCCAGCACTGAGCCTTGCGGTACCCCACTAGTCACTGCCTGCCATTGTGAAAAGGACCCGTTTACTCCTACTCTTTGCAAATTGTTTTGCACTTTAACAATCTGAAACACTGAAAAGAGCCATTCAGAAATGCTGATCCTTGAGGTGTTTGGGAACATGGTCCTTCTAAGAAGAGGGAAATCTTGTGGGTCATCCTGGCTATTACAGTAGATCAGTTTTGCATTTAGTTTTTAAAACCGAGGGAACAAGTATCCTCTCCTTGAAAACCATAGGAGAGGATACCAAAAGTTGGGAACCAATGCTGAACCCATATTAAACATTTCAGTACCAATTGGCTCTTACACTTTTGGAAGAATGTGATGTCTTGTTCTTTGAAAGAGTAAAGAAGTGATTCTTAGAATAATTCCAGTGATGAATGTGTACAGTTAAATAGACAGTCAGAAGCTGAAGTTTTTCTTCTATGGAACAGAGAAGACCATAAATGAATTAGAATTTCTTAAAATTAAAGGAGTTATTTAAAAATTAATTGAAACTGTTACTGTTGAGGGTAGAAATTTAGGGTGAAAGATTTGGGAGTGAGATTAACTGGAATGCTCTGTGAACAGTCAGTTCCTACTTAATGTATAATGTTTCATTTTACTGTGCTACCATCAGATTTTATTTTATCATGCAGGGGTAATAATTTCTAAAAGGCCATGCAATTGACCCTTCTAAGGAGAATGGGACAACTGTCCTATTTCTTTTCAAATTTGATTGTTTTTCAATTACTTACCTCAAAATGGATGAGGTAATTTCCCATAACTGGCCAGCCTGCCAGTGCTCAAAGGACCACAAAACACCAATGGTCTCTTGGTCTGTCAATGTAAGGCAATGCAGCACTGACCTCTATAGGAAAAGTGGTGAAACTGGAGGAGATAAGAAATGATTTAAGGGCCTGTCCCACTTAGGCGACCTCTTAGGCGAGTTTAGGAGACTCTGCGCTCGCCACAAGATCGCCACATGGTCACCACATAGTCGCAGGTGAGTCTCCTTCATGGTCGAGAGGAGTTCCCGCATTCCGGGAACTAGTCGCGGCCTCAGCATGGTCGCAGCAAATTTTGCAACATGTTGAAATTTTTTCTGCGACCAAAAATTGGTCGCCATGGAGAAAATCGATACTTTTGTAGTCGTAGGTGCAGCGGTAGTGGGGTCGCCATGTCGTTGTAGGTAGTTGAGGTAGTCGTAGGTAGTTTTAGTTCATCTGCTATGCTGACCGGGAATTTTCATTGGCTCATTGAGGAAAAAAACATATAAGCACGAGTTTTCAGAACCAAAGAAAACAGACCGATAATGTTAAATGCCCGCTAAACTTTACAGCTGTGTATCTCTGGCTTCTTAAAAGTGTCTCCACTCCTTCTCCACCCACTTCTCACCCCTCCCCCCGCTCTTTTAAAGGACTTACCATACACTGTGCTAGCCATCTTTAACCTTCCTGTTCATCGCGGGTATCATCTTGGCTTTGCACCGTGTGAATTTCAGACAGCGCTCCCCCGCTTTCCCCGGCCCCCGCCTTTATTGTGTGTGTGTGTGTGTGTGTGTGTGTGTGTGTGTGTGTGTGTGTGTGTGTGTGTGTGTGTGTGTGTGTGTGTGTGTGTGTGTGTGTGTGTGTGTGTGTGTGTGTGTGTGTGTTCCGCTGTGACGGTCGCTCCAGCTTGCGGTTTTTCCAGCGAGTGCCCCCGAGCTTGAAGTCCGTAGGCAGTCCGCTGAAAAGTCGCGTAAGTGGGACAGGCCCTTTAGTGTTATGCTTACTTTGGCCTGAGCAGAGGACAACCTACCTGTCATGAATGTCAATAGAAACTAGGCAATAGACAATAGGTGCAGGAGTAGGCCATTCGGCCCTTCGAGCCAGCACCGCCATTCAACGTGATCATGGCTGATCATCCACAATCAGTACCCCGTTCCTGCCTTTGCTCCATATCCCTGAACTCCACTGCCCCAGAATTACAGATTGAGTCAGTGTCTTCAAATAAATGAGGGAGATATGGAAGATATTAAATGTGATGAAAACTTTCTAACACACAGCAATATAAAAGATCTCCGCAGCATGTAGATTTTTAATCTGTGAGAATCCAGGGGAGTGTTTTTTGGAAAAGAGAAACCTGGCGATGCAAGTAGATAGTTCCCTAAATGTAGCAATATGGACAGGGAAGTTTAATAAAGCTTATAGCATGCTTGCTTTCTTCAGGGGGAATACAGTACAAGAATTGAATATCATGTTGCAGCCCGCACATGGAGTATTGTTCGCTGTTCTGGTTGCCATACGATAGGAATGATGTGAAGTTAAAGAGGCCCCAGGAAAGGTTGACAAGGATGTGGCTTGGTAAGTAGAGGGCTTGAGTTATAACAAAAGACCAGATAAGCAGGGTGCGAAGGAGCGTGAAGGTTGACCGTAGAGATTTATAAAATCATGAGGGGCATGGATAGGATGGAGGGGCATGGATAGGATGGAGGGTCACAGTCTTTTTCCCCCATGCAGGGGCATCCAAAACTAGAGACCGTAGACTTAAGAAAGGGTCTTGACCCGAAAAGTCACCTATCCATGTTCTCCAGAAATGCTGCCTGGCCTGCTGAGTTAATTTTGAACATTTTGTGTCTTTCTTTGAGCGTAGATTTCAGACAAAAGGAGAAAGATTTAAAGGGCATCTGAACGGCAATTAAAAAAAAAGGGTGGTGAATGAGCTGCCTAAAGAAGTGAAAGAGGCCAGTGCAATTGTGATGATTAAAAGACATTTAACCACATACATGAACATGAAAGGTTTAGCGAGATATTGGCCAAATTGCGGGCAAACGCTATTAGTGTTGGTAGGCATCTTGGTCGATATGGATGGCAACAAGATATGGATGGCAAACAAGAGGACATGACTTGAGAATTAAGGGACAGATGTTTAGGGGCAACATGAGGGGGAACTTCTTTACTCAGAGAGTGGTAGCGGTGTGGAATGAGCTTCCAGTGGAAGTGGTGGAGGCAGGTTCGTTGGTATCATTTAAAAATAAATTAGATAGGCATATGGATGAGAAGGGAATGGAGGGTTATGGTATGAGTGCAGGCAGGTGGGACTAAGGGAAACTAATTGTTCGGCACGGACTTGTAGGGCCGAGATGACCTGTTTCCGTGCTGTAATTGTTATATGGTTATATGGCTTACTCTAAAGGGTCTGTTTCCATGCTGCACAACTAACTCTACCTCAATGATAGAATAACAGTGTCAGGAATTTTTAATGAAAAAAGAACCAAAACAAATATGCTAAAATAAAATAAAGGACTTGTTTCATGCCTATGGAGAGTGAACAGTGTTTACTTCTCTTGAACTCGACATGTTGGCAAGAATCTTTCAACATGGCTTCTGTTCAACATAAGCTTCACTTTTCTGAAATACAACTACTATTTAAAACTATTTAAAAAATATTTTTTAAGAGAGTGTATAAAATCATGAGAGGAATTGAATCGAGGACCAGAGGACATAGGTTTAAAGTGAAGGGGAAATATGTAATAGGAATTTGAGGAGTAACTTTTACCACACAAAGGATGGTGGGTGTATGGAACAAGCTGCCAGAGGAGATGGTTGAGACTGGGACTATCCCAACGTTTAAGAAACAGTTATACAAGTACATGGGTAGGACAGGTTAGGAGGGATATGGACCAAACGCGGGCAGGTGGGACTATTGTAGCTGGGACATGTTGCCTGGTGTGGGCAGGTTGGGCAGAAGGGCCTGTTTTCATGCTGTATCACTCTATGATTCTGGAAGGCTATTGTTAAAAGATAGTAGGTACACAAAAATGCTGGAGAAACTCGGCGGGTGCAGCAGCATCTATGGGGCAAAGGAAATAGGCAACGTTTCGGGCCGAAACCCTTCTTCAGATAGTATATTCTTTAACCTATTCTTTAACCACTGTATAGAATGCAAGGCCATAAACAATGCACTATAGTTTTCAACCAGCAATGCTTCCACTCAAATGCAGAATACGGTTATATTTCATTCCATTAGTTATAATCTCTAAAATCAAGTTATTAATGTATTCTAAGAGTTGTAACAAATACATTTCTGATCCATGATGCAAATATGTAAATGTGTGAAAATTATTATGATCAACTATTTAATGAAGGTTAAAACCTGGAGATACATGGACAGAAGAATTCATAGACTCACCATCACGGTTGGTATCCATCTGTCTGAATATTTTTTCGGTCCTCTTCTCAGGCGTTGACTCATCCTCGGGCATCCGCATCACAGAAGAAACCATTTTATAGATTGCCTACATAAAAGGAAAGGGGCATCAAGTGGTTCTGTATTTAAATGGTTTCTTATATGTTATTGCATGCAGACTCCTGATCACAGTCCAGAACTGATTTTGTGAATTTGGGTTTAAGGCAACAACTACTGAAATAAATACAAATTGAATTCCTTGCAAAGCTAACAAAACAATATGATTAATTCCCTGATATTATTTGAGGGTTGTCTTCAATATGTTTGACATAGAGTCACTTCATAAGTCATTTAAATATCTTACTCTGCAATGTACCAGGATTTCCCAATATTGAAATTATATAATCACAAAATCTACCATTGCCTTAATGATATAACTATATAACCATATAACAATTACAGCACGGAAACAGGCCATCTCGGCCCTACAAGTCCGTGCCGAACAACTTTTTTTCCCTTAGTCCCACCTGCCTGCACTCATACCATAACCCTCCATTCCCTTCTCATCCATATGCCTATCCAATTTATTTTTAAATGATACCAACGAACCTGCCTCCACCACTTCCACTGGAAGCTCATTCCACACTGCTACCACTCTCTGAGTAAAGAAGTTCCCCCTCATATTACCCCAAAACTTCTGTCCCTTAATTCTGAAGTCATGTCCTCTCGTTTGAATCTTCCCTATTCTCAAAGGGAAAAGCTGGTCCACATCAACTCTGTCTATCCCTCTCATCATTTTAAAGACCTCTATCAAGTCCCCCCTTAACCTTCTGCGCTCCAGAGAATAAAGACCTAACTTATTCAACCTATCTCTGTAACTTAGTTGTTGAAACCCAGGCAACATTCTAGTAAATCTCCTCTGTACTCTCTCTATTTTGTTGACATCCTTCCTATAATTGGGCGACCAAAATTGTACACCATACTCCAGATTTGGTCTCACCAATGCCTTGTACAATTTTAACATTACATCCCAGCTTCTATACTCAATGCTCTGATTTATAAAGGCTAGCATACCAAAAGCTTTCTTTACCACCCTATCTATATGAAGATTCCACCTTCAAGGAACTAGGCACGGTTATACCCAGATCCCTCTGTTCAACTGTATTCTTCAATTCCCTACCATTTACCATGTACGTCCTATTTTGATTTGTCCTGCCATGGTGTAGCACCTCACATTTATCAGCATTAAACTCCATCTGCCATCTTTCAGCCCATTTTTCCAAATGGCCTAAATCACTCTGTAGACTTTGGAAATCCTCTTCATTATCCACAACACCCCCTATCTTGGTTTCATCTGCATACTTACTAATCCAATTTACCACACCTTCATCCAGGTCATTGATGTACATGACAAACAACAAAGGACCCAACACAGATCCCTGAGGTACCCTCTCCCAACCCTAAACTCACAAAGAATTCAACAAACTCACAATGTATGTACTTATAACTCTCTCTAATCTTTCATAGGTAGATCGAAACACTTTAATGGCAGGATGTTACTAATGAATCACTAAGTTGCTTAAATTTTGTGGACAAGTCAATACACAGAATGGCAAAGATGACTAAATATAATCTTGAATTAAGAAAATGATAAAGCTCTTCTTAAGGTTAAGGAATCCAAATAAAATATACTACATGTTATTTCAATTGCAAGTTTACACTTTCTACTTGGCCTTGTGCTTGCCATTGCTCTGGGCACAGAATTTCCTTGCTGATCACACTTACTCCTAGAACTGGTGGACTGATTCACTACTCATGTCTCTTCAACTTGTCACAGGAAGTAAGAGTTAGGCCACCATTCTTCCCGGGATCAGGGATTTGTCTCTCGGCCTGACAACTCAAATTAAAAATACATTCAACCCCATGCTAAGCACACATCACTTGTTGTTAACGCTCACTGTAATCTTCAGGTTAACTTTCATTGTTGAAAGCATTCTGGTTCAGGTATATTAGTTGAATCCTGATACAGTTAGCACTTCTCTTGACCTACAAAGTTGATTCCTTAAGATCCATATTAAAAACATCATGTTAAATACAATTTGCACCAAGATCTTCTAATGGCCGTACAGACAGAAACTATGGAAAGTGATATCCCACTCCTGCACCTTTCTCAAATAGAATGGGACAATTGCTAAATTTTGGCAGGGCAAATTCTTTGTATACGACTTGTACTGTAGAACAAATTTTAATGTTTTTGACTTTATTAGCTATGTTCCAATTTTGGAAAAGTGCCGGGAGGGTGAACATTTCTTCACTCTGCTGTAGCTTCTTGCTCTACTTGCACAAGCAACGAGAAGAAAAAGCTTTAAAAAGGAAGATGGAGGTCAGACATTAAGATTTCTTCAAGGCATTCAAAATAATCAGTTGTCTTCATTTAGAATTTTGTATAAAGGTCATTGATAAATCTGAAATATGGTTCAATTTTGATTTTCCATTGAAGAGGGAGCAGTAAGTGTCAAATGAAGAGGGGGGGGGGAACGTATTGGTGGTGCAGTAAAGAATACTTTAATTGGCGAAGGTAAATTATATTCACTCAGTTGCAGTGCTACATATAAGGCAGTTAAAAATCTGATGTTGATACCAGCTGATTATACTTGCTAACCATTCTCCAACCTGTTTACATCACAGACTGCAGTTATACATCAACATTTCAGATAACTTCAATGTTTAGATTATTAAATGTATCTGATGTCCATTTTTGCTGTGAATCGTTACATATAATTAATGGAATGAGTGGGCCCCTTGGACCCAATGGTTTTATTTCAATGCACAATGTTCTCAAAGAGCCTGATAGGGAAATGTTTATATGAAAACTACTGCCTGTAAACACTTTAAAGGGATTACTTTGGGAACATAGTGGATGCTGTATATTATCTTCACTTGACAATGTGGCATAGCTGATGAGAAAGGTTGCAATGTGTAACCAAATGTATTATGGTCCACGTTGTAAATCTTTCAATATTAAATGTCTTCTGCAGCTTGTTATTTACTTAATTTCTTTATATGGTTTTCAAATTATGCTTGGCACTTGGATAAGGAGTACAAATGTGCTTTTTTGCGAAACTATATAGTTTTTTTTTAAAATAGTATACCCTAATCACTTGATGTAGGAGTCTGCAGGACCATATAGTCATCATTCGTATCAACTGCATCTTAGATAGACACTTCCGGGACAGGTAAATTGATGAGGACGTCAAGAAAGTTTCAGGCCACAGCAGAGTACACAAGTGTGCATTAAGATAGCTAAAAGTGTACACATGCTATCAGATATCCAAGGCAGTTCTTAATAACATTAACTAATCCTCACATATAAAGGGAAAATCAACCTAACATCCACAATTGGGAACACACACACGCCAATGAAAAACTAACCAAATGAATACAAAACTATAGTCAAGAGTTGCTACAAGTTTAGGTGTCAAAGAACATGCCCGTCAACCTGATCATTCTCAGGCAAGATGACAAAATTACCAAAATTTAGTCTGAAGAAGGGTCTCGACCCGAAACGTTGCCTATTTCCTTCGCTCCATAGATGCTGCCTCACCCGCTGAGTTTCTCAAGCATTTTTGTCTACCTAAAATTTAGTGCCCATGTTTTTGCTAGCAAATGCCAGAGGCTGAACTATTCGAATGTTTCTGGCTGAACTAATTGGTTTTTCTCAATATCAAATCCAGTAAAGTTCCAGGATGCACATGTATAATTCCAAATCAATTTTACAGAAATCTGCCAGTAATTATCTTGCTGCTCTGCCCTTTGATTCGTCATCCAAAAAAAGACCAGATGCTTACTATGATTTCCCAGTATTTACTCTGAGATTGATCCCAGAGCCCATTCATTTCAGGGGAGATTAAAGGGTTGTGGGGAAGTCAAGCATGGGGAAACATGTAGAAAGATAGAATGGTATCAACAAGATTTTCAGAGGGGTTTTGTAGACGAGGCGTGTTATGGATTTCCTATGTTACCCCATTAAACTATGAGAGGACATACTGCTGTTCAGGGGCTTCAAAGATCAAAGAAAGGCTCAAATGGTTCAAAGATCATCTGGGCCAGAGAGATGTGTACTGTAGATTTAGAGAATAAAAGTAAAAGGGAATGGGAACGTGAACAGTGAACCTTGTATGAGAAAATCCAGATGATAGCTTCTTATCATCTATTTTCACTTCAGTGAGATACTTGTTATGGTAATGTTGGAGAGGACAGGATCGCAATGTCATCAGATACTCCTGCTAAAATGAATCACCATGTAGTTGAGCAGACTGTCAAAGGATGAATCTATATGAACTGGATTGGAAAAGAACTGGTGAAAATTGACTCACAGTTCATGGATTTTGTTATTGGAGTTTATAATTGCTTTAAAAAAGATCCTCAAAATCTAAAATATTAAAATGGGAAAAGCAAACAGAAACAGATTAAATGAATCGAAAAATAATCTGGATAGTTGGAGAGTTGAGCTGGTGAGAGGAAAATTTTATTTTATCTGGTCAAAGGACAGATTGAGGAAGGACAATAAGCAGCGGGAGCATGGCCAAACAGTCAAATGAGACTTTGCTGAAATCATCCCCAGTGTATGGAGGCAATAAAGAAAGAAAAACAGAAATGAGTCATTTAGCTGGAAGAATGTTGTCATCTCAGGAGTCTTCCTTAGTGTGTACAGATGGATCATCAAGTATCAAATGGAGGAACAAGTACAATTCACGCTCTGTGAACGACATCCACATAGAGGGAATGGTGCAGCAATTAAACAGTTTATTAAGAGGCTGCAGGAATTATAAACCTCTGCCCTTGGTGGAGAAACGTTTGAAGGGTAACCTTAAGAAGTATTCCCTATCGTAAATGCGACAAGAATAGATCACAGTATTTAAGAAAGTCACTGATCCTACAATAATGAAACAATCCCCATAGCAGCAATCAACATTATGGTTCCCAGGGAAGCGGCAGAGATTTCCGGGGCGAGGGAGCAGGTTCCGCCACCACTCGAAGCAAACTGCAAGTGCTAGTCAACTAGATAAATGCTCCCACTGATTGTCGCCGGAAGCTTGCGTCCTTTTCAGGACGGACGATGACAGCGATGCCAACATTTGAAACATGGTAGATGGACACAAAAAAGAAGAAGATACCAGAATTGAGTGATGTGTGCAGGATGCCAGAGTGTCCAGTAGGCTATAAGAGGAACCAGCAGTTGATTCTCGTCATCTCCTCTACGAACAAGTATAACTGCACAATTGAACAATGTGAAAGTAAATGTTGTGTTCTCACAGAATATGTAAGAGTGATTTGCAAACTGCTGTTACAACACACAGAGTAAAGGACTTCACAAAAACTGCATTTTACACAATGTGGAGTTCCTTACGTGAGGTGGGTGGGTCTCATACGGAAAGCCAGTGATTTTGCAGCAGACGATTTAAATAACTTGACTACGGACTCATTCTCATTCGTTAATATATTTCAATCACTGAAGTAAGACCTGCAAGGCAGAAGATGAGTGATTTTTAAGTGTGGGCTCATGCTCTGTTGGTGATAACAGTTGGATTGTGTAAGAGGGCTACCTGACTTGCATTAATGTCTACGATTTCATAGGTTCCTTTGGAGAAGAGTCTGTTAGGGAGTCCCTTATAAGCTCTGTTGATGATGCTTCCCTTTGTTGCTCAGCTCGGAGATGAGGATGTGGATGCTGAGCAGAGACATTTCCAGGTAGCTGACTTCTTCCTGTTGTTGCTGCTATTCTTCAATCATTTGCCTCAGGGCTCCCTTGCTGTTCCTCCTCTGGCATTATCTACCTCCTTTAATTTGAAGAATGAACAACCTCTATCACACAAAATGTTATGTGTAGGAAGGGATTGCAGAAGCAGGTTTGAACCGAAGATAGACACAAAAAGCTAGAGTAACTCAGCGGGATAGGCAGCATCTCTGGAGAGAAGGAATGGGTGACGTTTCAGGTTGAGACCCTTCTTCGGACAAAATGTTATCACCACATCTGCATGGCATCTACTATGCAATGCAGCCCTGGTTGATGCAGGCAATTAAATCTAATTTTAAGAGGACAATATTAGTTCCCAGTACTACCCTGGTAGTTCCATGGCTTTCTTGCTGTTTTGGCTGGACTTACGTCAGGAGCCACAGCTGGTTCCTGGTTTCTTGGTCCTCCAAAATATTTCAAATGGAATTTAAACTGGAGGTGGTGAAGGGAGGGCTTAAGCCAGAAAGGGTTATTGGGAAGAAAGAGCTACTTTAAATTTAGTTGCATCTGGTTGGGTAACTATAGTTGGGTGGAGATTATTCCATGCTTTAATTGTGCGGGGGAAGAACGAATTGCTGTACACATCTGTCTTTGTAGCTGGGATCACAAATTGGATCGAATGCCCTCGTCTGCTCCTAATTTGTTTGGGTTTGGTGTAGGTCTTGTAATCTATGTCGAGCTGACCATTTAACATTTTGTAAAAACAGTACTCTCCATCTCCCAGGATCCATCTCTCCTTGCTGCACTGGCTGCTGAAAATGGCTAATGTGCTCAGGACAGAGGAGTTGCATGCTTTCCTGGAATCTTGGCATTCACTATTAGACCATTCTTATGATCCACGGAAATACGGCAAATCTGGCAAATTCTAATGCCAAGGTTCCACCAATTCCTCAGTGTAAACAAGTTCAATGAAATCTTCTCCTTGTGAATACAGTACACTGGTGACCTCTCTAATGCAGTGATGTGCAACAAATGGAGAATCAATGCAGAGATCTGCTAAAGGGGCTGTCCCACTTGGGCGGCCTAATTGGCAAGTTTAGAAGATTTTTTTAAAAAACTCCACACCGATCTGATGTTAGGATCAAACCTTGATGCCTTGTGCTATTGATACTCTATCCACCATTGCACTGGGGAGCTTTGAGCTCCAGTTTATTTTGGTATTGATGAAAATGTGTGATGGGTGTTGAAGCTTGACTAGCATTGTTATCACATGCATGCCCGATGCCAGGACAGGTCTGGTCGATCAACATGGATTGCACACAGAGGCTTATTTATTCACTAAACTTATGAACACAGGAGCAGAATAAGGATACTGGGAGGAAATATCACTAAACAGATCGTCTTCAGAATTTCTAAATTTGCCAATGGTACTAAATTGGAAGGATAATTATTTCTGAGGAGGAATGCAAGCAATTACAGAACATCAACTAATTTGCTCATTGCTTCCGATTACATGGATAAAAGTCTGCAAAAAAAACAAAAGCACTTTGTACAGTAGATGGCGCCAGATTTGTAAACTTTCTGCCTCAATAGAAATATTCATGAGATATAAATGTATGTTGACCAACTCTTCCTGCCCTTTGGTGCAGTTTGCAGTATAATTACTGGCAAAACCCAGGCTGGAGTATTGAGAATAAAGAGATTGTAATTCACATAAATAGAAAGTATGATCTGCACCCCACCTTTTGTAGAGGGAATAGAACACCACCTAGAAATTTCCAGTTATTAAGCAACTATCAAAGGCTTTTCCTTGTAGATTGCAGAAGTTTCCAACAAAACATTAAATCAGATGGTTAATCTGTGGGTGGAAAATCCAATTAACTATTCTGCACTGCAGTGTCTGCAAGTTGCAGGCACCTGTGATTGGTTTAAGAACTGGCAATGGCATTTTCACCGAGCTTGGTTAAACAAAATTGAAACCTAGCCTCCATCAGCACACACACAGTCCTTTCAAATTGAAGATTCCTTGCTTGTTTGTTTCTTAAGGTCAAAAGATTCAGCTGCAAAGCTGTGATAATCACTGTTCTGCTGTGGTTGAGCCAAACCCACCCACTAAACCTGTGATTACGGAAGCACTGTTCAGATCCTGGAAGGAGTTGTTGGTGACCTGAAGTCTTCAGAATTTCCAGGCTTGCTGATATCAATACCGAGGAGGAATGCAACAATTTAATAGAAGGGCATTAATAAACTATTAATGAATTAAGTTCAAATAATAAATGTGATCGACTATATTTTAAAGGGAAGAGATAGAGGTTACTTGCTACTATCACCATCTACCTACCCCATCAATATCTTGAAAATCACCATTGACCAGAAACTGATCTATTCAACGCACAAATACTATGGATACAAAAGCAGGTTATCCTGCAGTTAGTGACTCATTTCCAAACACCCCAAAGCTTATCAAGTGGCACATTATGGCCCACTCCAAACATTCATTCCTTACACCAGAGTGACTGCAGTATGTAAAGTTGCCCTACAACTTTAGGCTGTGCACGCCATACGCAAGAAGAAGAAGTGAAGATACTTACTAGGGAAACTCTCACAGTACCCGTCAAACCCGTGAATTCCACCCCCAAGGATCAGAGCTTCACACACATGGGAATACCATCATATGCATGTTTCACTCGTGCTGCGTTGTCAAGGCCACCAGCATAATCAAGGAAGAGTTGCACCCTGGCCACTCTATCTTCTCACCTCTCCCATCAGGTAAAATGTATAGAAGTGCGAAAACGCACACCTCCAGATTCAGGGACAGTTTTTTCCCCAGTTGCTATCAGGCAACTGAATCATCCTACCAACAACTAGAGAGTAGTCATGATCAGTGATGGAAATGGGTTTTAGGAACTAGGGGTACTCTAAGGTCCGTGAGGCTGAGGTAAGGAAGGAAGGAGGGGGGGGGGTGGGGGGTTATGTGTGGTCATACCCATGTAAGAGTACAAGAATGCATAACTTGTTTATTGTGTATTTATAATATAGTTTATTGTGTATTATATGTCATAGCTGCTGTCTTGCATCTCTCTCTCTCTCTCTCTGTTTACATTACAAAATGTTCCATAATGGTATATAATCTCCATTTTTTTCTGTCACCTCCTCTTTCTTTTGGCATGTTCCGCTGTCTTGTAAAGTATCGCTGTAAGCTTATTTTCACAGGGGTACACAAATCTGAAATTTATAGATATTTGATAGTGATATATAATAAAATTTGATAGTGATATATAATATATATAATAAAATATTTCCGCTTGCACTATTTTGCTAAATAAAACCACGCACAATATAATATTCACGATTTATGCTGGAAAATAACTATTGGTACTACTTATTTAATTTTCTCCCAATCCATTCTAATTTAACTGAAACACTTAATCTGAAAATACAGTTTCTTATTGGGGGCAGATAATAGAAAAAGTAATGCCCTTGGAGACAGCGGCTGATTGGACGGAAGGAGACCGATTTGTTGATTGGATGGGAATTTTAAACGAAGCTCGTCGGTGATTGGACCCAACCCCCTTAGAGACAGCGGTTGATTGGCCGCCAAATAATCGGGCACAAAAAATTGACAAATAGGAAAACAAAAACAAAAAAATCAGAATTCCGATTTAAATCTGATATAAGGTATATAGGGTGGGTATCGATTAATTCTTGACAACAGATTGAAAAAAAAATCTAATCCCATTTAATCACTCGGGGTGTATTATGATATGTTCTACAGTATGAAGCTTACAGCAAAACTGGCACTTCCAGAGTGGCCTATCGTGTTGTTTCTTCAGCGGACCACGGATTTATTTTAAGAGCAAAACATAAAATGCTGGAGAACTCAGCAGGTCGGGCTGGATCTATGGAGGGTTCGAAGAACAGTCTCGACTCAAAACGTCACCTATTCCTTCTCTCCAGAGATGCTGCCTGACCCGCTGAGTTACTCCAGCGAAAGACAGAGAGACACAGCGAGAGAGGGAGGGAAGGAAGGAGGGAGCGAAAGACAGAGAGTCACAGCAAGAGAGGGAGAGAGGGCGAGAAGGAGAGAGGGCAAGAGAATAAAATAACGTGGAATAATAAAATAAACTGACTACCTGCACACCAGAGTAAGCCCGTGCTCGTGGTCCAGAGCAATGACAGTGAGTTTATTAAATCCCCCCATGAATTTTATTCAAAGGAACGCGGTGTCATTAATACATGGTCAAAACACAATTACATTTACTGAGGAATGTGGATCGATGTATTGATGACACATTGTATAACTTTGTGTTAACTACTGGTTATTAACAAGTGCTAACAATGGTAGTTAACAAATTGTTTTCATCTCATGGCCAATGCAGCGTGACTCGTTGTAACGATTATCCATGGTCATGTATTTAACAACTCTGACTCTCTTCTTGTACAGAAATTGGACATAAACTGAAACATAAACTGGAAACTGAAAAGTAGGGGAACTGCGTTCCCCTGCGTACCCCCCCCCCCCCCCCCCCCCCCTCCCCCCTCCCCCCCATTTTCATCACTGGTCTACTACCTACCTCATTGGAGACCCTCGGACTATCTTTGATTGGTCTTTACTGGACTTTATCTTGCACTAAACTTTATTCAGGTTATTCCCTTTATCACTGTGGATGGCTCGATGGTAATCATGTATTGTCTTTCCGTTGATATCTTGCTGGTGAGTCATGATATACCCAGGGGTTTTGATAGAGTAGTTTTAACACAATGTCTTTGAACTGAATTGAATGAATTTGCCTTGGTGCTCCGCCCGCAAGTGAAAACATGACATAGTGACAATTAAGAATGACACATAAAACAATAAACATTAATAATAAAACATTATTGATTAAACATGTGAATTAAATAAAATACCAGAGCAAAAGGAGGCTACTGATTTTTGGTTACTGAGTAGAGGTATTACTTGTGGAAAAAAGTAGTCTGGCTGTGGCAGCTTTGAGGGAAGTGATTCAAAGAGTTTGTGGCCAGGGTGAGAGGGATCAGAGATGATCTTGCCCGCTCGCTTCCTGGTCCTTGCAGTGTACAGTTTGTCAATGGAGGGAACGTTGCAGCCAATAACCTTCTCTGCCGATTGGATGATTCGCGGCAGCCTCCAGGTGTCGTGCTTGGTGGCTGAGCCAAACCAGACCATGATGGAGAAGGTGAGAACAGACTCTATGATGGCCATGTAGAATTGGACCATCATTGCCTGTGGCAGATTGTGCTTCCGCAGCTGCCGCAGGGAGTACATCCTCTGTTGTGCCTTTTTGACAGTGGAGTCGATGGTAGCCCCCCATTTAAGGTCCTTGGAGATGATGGTTCCCAGGAACTTAAAAAACTCCACAGATGCGACTGTGGTGTTGTTGAAGGCGAGTGGGGTGAGGGGAGGGGGAGCTCTCCTAAAGTCCACAATCAATTCCATTGTCTTAAAAGCATCGATCTCCAGGTTGCTGCGATGGCACCAGGACACCAGCTGTGTCACTTCCTGTCTGTAGGCAGATTCCTCCCCATCTTGGATCAGTCCAATCGGTTGTGTCGTCTGCAAACTTGAGAAGCTTGACAGAGGAATCTGTGGAGGTGCAGTCATTGATGTAGAGAGCGTAGACGGGGAGAGTACGCAGCCTTGTGGTGCTCCTATGCCGAGGGCATGTGGGTCCGAGATGTGCTTTCCCAGCCACACATGCTGCATCCTGTCTGTCAGGAAGCTGGTGATCCACCGACAGAGGGGTTCAGGCACAGTCAACTCAGAACGTTTGGAGCGTAGTAGATCTGGCACAATGGTGTTGAATGCAGAGCTAATATCAACAAACAAAATCCTCGCATAGGTCCATTGGTGGTCTAGTTGCTAGAGGATGAAGTGCAGGCCCAGGTTGACTGCATCATCCACAGATCTATTGGCCCGGTGTGCAAACTGCAGAGGATCTAGTGATATTTTTCAGCTTGGCCAGCACAAGTATTTCAAGGGTCTTCGTGACTACAGAGGTCAGTGCGACATGCCTGGAGTCATTAAGACCAGTAATCCTTGGCTTTTTGGGTAAAGGGACAACAGTGGAGGCTATGAAGCAGGCAAGGACAACAGTACAGGTTTGCAGAGACTGGTTGAAAATGTCTGTGTGGACCAGTGCCAGTTGCTCGGCACAGAGCTTGAGGGAAACATTGTCTGGTCCTGGAGATTTCCGTCTTCTCTGTATCCTGAACAGCCTCTCCACCTCCTCAATTTCTATTGTTGGTGATGGAGAAGTGGCCAGATTGATGTTGCGCAGCACAGAGGGGATGGGTAGTGGACGTAACCCCAGTATTTTGCGGTCAGGCTGTGAGTGGGTGTTAAGTGGTGATTGGAGAGGGGTGGGTGGGAAAGAGTCCAGTCTTTTCAGTCTGGAGTCATACTTTAAGTCGATGTGAAGTGGTGGTTGGGGAGGAGTGGGTGGTGGGGGGGTCCAGGGTTAAGTTTCTGTTTATCGAACCGGCAGTAGAAATCGTTCAGGTCGTTGGTCAGCTGACGATTGTCCAAAGAGCTGGGGGACTTTCCTCTTGTAAAATCTGGTGATTTCTTGCAAGCCCTTCCAAACTGAAGACGAGTCACTAGCTGAGAACTTGTTCTTCAACTTCTCAGAGTACCTTTCCTTGGCAGCTCTGATTCCACTTCTCAGCTTGTACCTTGCCTGCCTGTCGAGGTCTGCATCCCCACTCCTGTAGGCTTCTTCTTTAGACTGTCGGAGCCGTCTTAGTTCTGCTGTAAACCAGGGCTTGTCGTTGTTGAACCAGGTCCGGGTCCTAGTTGGAATGCAACTGTCCTGACAAAAGCTGACATATGATGTCACAGTGTCTGTATGCTTATCGAGGCTTGTGGTTGCTTCCCTGAACACATTCCACTCAGTGCAGTCAAAGCAGGACTGCAGGTTTTCAATGCCCTCGCTTGTCCACCTTTGCGTTGTTCTGACCACAGGCTTAGCAGATTTTAGTTTCTGCCTGTGGGTCGGAATAAGGTGAACTAAACAATGATCAGAGAGACCCAGACCTGCCCGGGGAACGGAGCGATATGCGTTCTTGATTGCTGTATAACAGTGATCGAGTGTTCTCTCCCCTCTGGTAGTAGGTATGTTACAAAACCTACCTGAATCGTCATTGGGGATCTGCCCACAGCCAGGTCCGCGATTTTGGCGCTGTTTGGAGGGGGCGGGTTTAAAACGCGATTTTTACTAGGCTGTACTAATCGCAGATGTTCAGCCTAGTAAATCATTAACGAAAAATCGCTGCAAGACCCGGTCGCAAAAGGTATTATTAGTTTTATAGGCCTCGATAATATAGTTATAATAGTTTTAAAATTACTGTCTGATTCCGCAACCTCTCGCAGCCCCAGGGTTTTATAAAGCAAACAATTAAAGGTATGTACCTTATTTTTACATTAAATGGGGCATATATATAACCCTATATATCAAGTTATCTATAGCGAGTAGTTCATTTTGGGCTTTTTATATCCCGCAGTATTTTTCTCGGCATTTGAGGGCACTAATCCAGCGCGATGTCAACGTTCTAAACCAGCACGTTCACATGAACCCACTAGAAAGCCAATTTAAATGGGCATTTATTTACAGCAATTGAACACTAAATTCCTTCCATTTGGCCTATAAATTAATGTAAATTAGATATAAAAATCATGTTATATTGTGAATTATTTGTGAATAATCTTTGGACACTTAGGCTATTTAAAAATGTTAATCTTTCCTTAAGAAATGGGCTTTTGACTATCCAAGATCACAGCTTTTTTGTAATGTCCATTGAAAATCAATAGGGAACAAGATGCTAATTTCCGAGTATGAAAATGGCCATAACTTTTTTAATACTTGAGATATGAAAGTGAATTTGGTGTCAAATTAAACTTATTGTTATGCTTTATCTGATGGGATAAATTGCAGACTTGATTTTTAAAATCTCAAAATTGTGTAACATTGCTACTGGTAGGGCAGGTAACATGAAGTCTGTACTTTGTAAGGTCACGACTGAGGTTAGCTTTGTTAAAGTCCCCCAAATCAATGACCATGGAGTCCGGAAGTCACTCTCTACCCTCATTACCTGGTCAGCGAGTTGCGCTTTGCGCCTCACGTACGCAGGCACGGGGTGGGATGTAAACTCCAGCGAGAATAATAGTTCAATTCACTCAGAGAGTAGAAGGGTTTGCAGTTTATAAAGAAGGATATAAAATATGCTTCTGTGACATTAATTATGTCAAGATTATATTGAATTTTCTTTTGGCAAGTAGCAAGAACAAAGGAACAGATAATAACCAACCAAAAAGTCATAATGTGTCATATTCCAGACAATAAAGATACATTGGTTTAGTGAATTGATTTTTAAATAAAGTCTTATTTGAAACTGGATCTGTTGCCTAATTTTTCTTTTGTAATAACGAGTTCTGCTCGCGGCTAAGTCTGCTGTTCAGCTGATTTGTTTCTTACAAGATTGGTTAAGGAGAGAGATACGGGAATTATATTAATTACGTAGATTCTGCCCAGCCACAAAGCTTTCTCTTAAACAACATTAGTGGCGATAAAATGCTTTGAGAAGTTGGTTACGACAGATATATCAACTCCTACCTCAACACGAACCTGGACAGTCACAACAGGTCAACAGATTATGCAATCTCACTGACTATGCGCTGAAGCACTTGGACAATGTCAGGCTGCTGTTTATAGACTACAGCTCGGCAGTTTTGAATTGAATTGAATTGAATTCCTTTATTGTCATTCAGACCTTACGGTCTGAACGAAATTTCGTGCCTGCAGTCATACATACAATAATAAACAACAATAAACACAAATTAACATCCACCACAGTGAGTCCTCCAAACACCTCCTCACTGTGGTGGAGGCAAAAAATCTTAGGGCTGCAGTCTCTTCCCTCTTCTCCCTCTGCGCTGAGGCGATTCCCCACCGGGCGATGGTACAAACAGTCCTGCAGCTCACCAAACCCCGCGAACGGGCCGGTTCAAACACTGCGGCCCGGGGTGGTCGAAGCCGCCGCACCTCCAGTCCAGCGGACGCAGCCGCCGGCCCGCGGCTGAACCCAGGACTCAGCACATTATGATGCAAGTTAACACATCACGCTTATGGAAATGGGTCTCTGCACCTCCCACTGCAACTGGATACTTGACGTCCTAATCAGAAGACCACAATCTGTACAAATTGGCAGCAACACTTCCTCCTCGACAGCCACCAGCACAGGAGCATCTCAAAGCAGCAAGCACAGCCCCCTGCTGTACTCGCTCTATACTCATGATTGCATAGCCGGTCATAGTTCCAACTCCATCTTCAAATTTGCAGACAGCACCACTGTTGTTCGACAAATTACAGATTACAATGAGTCAGAGTATAGGAAGGAGATTGATCAACTGACTAAATCGTGCCAAAACAACACCTTGCTCTCAACATCAGTAAAACCAAGGAACTGATTATAGACTTTGGAAGAGGAAATCTGTCTTAATCGATGAAAAGATGGTGGAGAGTCAAAAACTGTAAATTCCTGAGTGTGCATATCTCTGAAGATCTGTCCTGGACTCAGCACATTGTGATGCAATCATAAATGAAGCTTATGAATGCCTCTACTTCCTTAGAAGTTTGAGGAGATTTGGTATGTCAACAAATATTCTCTTGAACTTCTGCAGGTGTACAGTAGAGAGCATATTGACTGGTTGCATTACAGCCTGGTTCGGTAACTCGGTAGCCCAAGAACAAAGAAAATTGCAAAAAGTGGTGAACATTGTCTAGTCCATCACGGGTACTGGCCTCCATATCATTAAAGGGATCTACAAGAGTCGCTGCCTCAAGAGGCAGTCAGCATCATCAGAGACCCACACCACCCTAGCCACACTCCCATTTCACTCCTGCCATCGGGAAGAAGGTGTAAAACCTTTGCACTGTTATTGTTTGTGTTTTTATTTATATATAAATAAAAAGCAAACAATAAATATTGTGGGTTTTACAGAACACTACGTTTATATATCTGTTGTGCTCCTGCAAGTAAGAGTTTTATAGTTCCATTTTGGGACATATGACAATAAAACACCCTTGACTCTTGACTCAGTCCAATTTACAGAACAATAGGATTTCCCATGATCTAGTTTCTCAGTGATGCAGGGTTTGCAATTTTTTTCAACTAAGCCAATGGCAGTGTTTATTTCTCATTTAGATCCAAAAAGCTTTAATTGCCTGCTGCTGAGATGGAAGCAAAGTGCACCCCAAGATGTATTTCTGACCTGCAATGTTAAAGATGACAAGGTCTTCTGTTGTTCTTTCTGGAATGCCATGTATCCTATTTATGTGGACTAGGCACAATATTACCAATATTCTGCTTCCTGTATTCACATTGCTGAATCTAGAAAAAATGGACCATATCACGAGTACAGGAAAGTTACTTTATAAATCCACCACACAATCTCCATTTTTCAGTCTCTAGGTGATTCTTCAGTAAGTGCATACTTTTTGCAATTTTTTGAATTCCGCGGTCTTTTGAGGTCGGAGGTTTGCGTCTATTCTATTTATAGCCATGTGGGACGGCTCAGCAAAACTGAGTGACGGTAATGGCTCCAATCATCGGGACAAGGAATTTTTGAAAAAAACAGTAACATTTATAATTTTATCAAGAATAGAGAATTTTTTTTAAGGAAGATAAATATTTTAATTATTAATACCTACTGTTTAAAGGTATTTTAATTTCATATAGATCCCCCATTAAATAAATATACCGACTTGAAACTTCACAAGTAACCATCGGGACATGCGGTTTTCGGGGGTGGGGGGGGGGCATCGAACATCGGGGGGGAAAAAACTTTATTAATTTAGGGTTTCATCTGTATTTATGTGGATTATGTTTATTAACAATATAGAAAAAGAAGAAATGGGATAGAATTACGGATTTTCCTTATATACAGCATCAAAGTAGCGGGACACCAAAGTAGACACTTACTGAAGAATCACCCCTATATATCTGTTTTCATCTCTGACTTGCCCTTGTTACATTACTCTCAGCATTCATGTTTATTGCTCCTACCTCATTGCTAAGGGTTTTTTTTCTATTTCATTCTTCATTCATATCCTCCCAATGCAGAAAAAAAAGAGGCATGGTACGGAATTGATATAAAGAGGCTTCCCAAACATTGGAGAAATTGGTGAAACTGAAATGGAGAAATTGATTAAACTGAAAAGGGGAAATCCGTAAGGGCATAGAAAACATAGAAAATAGGTGGAGTAGGCCATTCGGCCCTTCGAGCCTGCACCGTCATTCAATATGATCATGGCTCATCATCCAACTCAGTATCCTGTACCTGCCTTCTCTCCATACCCCCTGATCCCTTTAGCCACAAGGGCCACATCTAACTCCCTGTTAAATATAGCCAATGAACTGGCCTCAACTACCCTCTGTGGCAGAAAGTTCCAGAGATTCACCACTTTCTGTGTGAAAAATGTTTTTCTCATCTCGGTCCTAAAGGATTTCCCCTCTATCCTTAAGCTGTGACCCCTTGTCCTGGACTTCCCCAACATCGGGAACAATCTTCCTGCATCTAGCCTGTCCAACCCCTTAAGAATTTTGTAAGTTTCTACAATACCTCCTTCTAAATTCTAGCGAGTACAATCCGAGTCTATCCAGTCTTTCTTCATATGAAAGTCCTGACATCCCAGGAATCAGTCTGGTGAACCTTCTCTGTACTCCCTCTATGGCAAGAATGTCCTTCCTCAGATTTGGAGACCAAAACTGTACGCAATACTCCAGGTGTGGTCTCACCAACACCCTGTACAACTGCAGTAGAACCTCCCTGCTCCTATACTCAAATCCTTTTGCTATGAATGCTAACATACCATTCGCTTTTTTCACTGCCTGCTGCACCTGCATGCCTACTTTCAATGACTGGTGTACCATGACACCCAGGTCTCGTTGCATCTCCCCTTTTCCTAATCAGCCACCATTTAGATGTCTGCTTTCCTGTTTTTGCCACCAAAGTGGATAACCTCACATTTATCCACATTGTACTGCATCTGTCATGCATTTGCCCACTCACCCAGCCTATCCAAATCACCTTGCAGCCTCCTAGCATCATCCTCACAGCAAACACTGCCGCCCAGCTTAGTAACATCCGCAAACTTGGGAGATGTTGCATTCAATTCCCTCGTTAAAATCATTAATACATATTGTAAATAGCTGGGGTCCCAGCACTGAGCCTTGCGGTACCCCACTAGTCACTGCCTGCCATTGTGAAAAGGAACAGTTTTTTTTTGTTTTATTTTCCTTTTTATTTTATTAGAAGTACAGTCATATGGCACCAAATTGCCTAATGTATATTTTCATAATACATTTTATGTACAACTTTTTTTTTGTTACATTGAAAAAAGATTAGAATAAGAAAAAGAAGTTAGATAGTAAAGAATAGAAAGATGTGAAATATATAGTGTGTGAAGAAAGAAAACGAGTAAATGAAGAAAGTTGAGAGAAAAAATAGAGAAAAGAAAATAAAATAAAAAAGGAGATCATTATTTATAATCTTGACCAACCCTCGTCCAGTCCTGAAACAGTTCTTTTACAATTGTGTTGCACCATATGATTCCAAAAAAAAACGACGAATGGAGCCCAACTCGTTATGAATTGGTCCGATTTATCCATTAGGAGGAATCGCATTTCTCCTAATTAACGTTAACTCCTACTCTTTGCTTCCTGTTTGCCAGCCAGTTCTCTATCCACATCAATACTTAACCCCCAATACCGTGTGCTTTAAGTTTGCATCCTAATCTCTTATGTGGGACCTTGTCGAAAGCCTTCTGAAAGTCCAGATACACCACATCCACTGGTTCTCCCTTATCCACTCTACTAGTTACATCCTAGAAAAATTCTATACGATTCGTCAGACATGATTTACCTTTCATAAATCCATGCTGACTTTGTCCAATGATTTCACCACTTTCCAAATGTGCTGCTATCCCATCTTTAATAACTGACTCTAGCAGTTTCCCCATTACCGATGTTAGACTAACTGGTCTGTAATTCCCCGTTTTCTCTCTCCCTCCCTTTTTAAAAAGTGGGGTTACATTAGCTACTCTCCAATCCCCAGGAACTACTCCAGAATCTAAAGAGTTTTCAGCATAATGCAAAAAGCCTCCTCAGAGATTGCCGTGTTGAAAGAATTTGGTAACACCATAATGGAAAGTGATAAGAGTAAACAGTTGGAGACTGATGATGACCTCAAGGTTCCTTCTTTGAACAAAAGATACCTGTGCATCAAACTTGTATGAAAACATTACAAAACATTAGAGTCCAAAGCTCTCCATTAAGTCTGTAACTGAAAAGAATTTTAATTACACAGCTTAAAGAATATCAGACATCTGTCTTTTAGAACACATGTCAAGAGTCGGGTTATTCCTTTTTAGATTCGGCTGGCTCAGTGGCAGAACAAAAGCCACAACATTTACTGGTTAACCAAGATATCAATAGTACCATTTCAAAAGCCTGGCAATATATTATGTATAATCTCCCCAAGGAAAGCTATTTCCATGAGGTAAGTTCCTCTGATTCAGATTCAGATTCAATTTTAATTGTCATTGTCAGTGTACAGTACAGAAACAATGAAATGCATTTAGCATCTCCCTGGAAGAGCGACATAGCAAACGATTTGAATAAATAATAATAAGTGTCGGGGGGGGTGGTGATTGGCAGTCACCGAGGTACGTTGTTGAGTAGAGTGACAGCCGCCGGAAAGAAGCTGTTCCTCGACCTGCTGGTTCGGCAACGGATAGACCTGTAGCGCCTCCCGGATGGTAGGAGGGTAAACAGTCCATGGTTGGGGTGAGAGCAGTCCTTGGCGATGCTGAGCGCCCTCCGCAGACAGCGCTTGCTTTGGACAGACTCAATGGAGGGGAGCGTGGAACCGGTGATGCGTTGGGCAATTTTCACCACCCTCTGCAATGCCTTCCGGTCGGAGACAGAGCAGTTGCCATACCATACTGTGATGCAGTTGGTAAGGATGCTCTCGATGGTGCAGCGGTAGAAGTTCACCAGGATCTGAGGAGACAGATGGACCTTCTTCAGTCTCCTCAGGAAGAAGAGACGCTGATGAGCCTTCTTGATCAGAGTAGAGGTATTGTGGGTCCAAGAGAGGTCATCGGAGATGTTGACTCCCAGGAACCTGAAGCTAGAAGCTAGAAACACGTTCTACCTCCGTCCCGTTAATGTGGATGGGGGTGTGCGTGCCGCCTCTGGACTTCCTGAAGTCTACAATGAGCTCCTTGGTCTTCTTGGAGTTAAGGGCCAGGTTGTCTCTGACAACCAATACTCCATCCAATTTGTGGAGCAACATATGTTTCTATCTATAGTTTTTGCTCACGACTGTAGCACAGCAAAATTGTCTAATCAGTCGTCTTCACACCAAGTGCAGCAAGCAATATGATGTAACATTCAATTACTCTGCACAGAGGAAACCAGACCACCAACTTGGACTTTTACTATTTATTTCTCAACGTACTCATAACCAGCACAGATTTTGCAAGATGCCATTCCTTTCTCTCAATGTCTCCATCTCTGCTACATCTGTTCCAAAGGTAAAGCTTTCCATTCTAGGGCATCAATAGACACGTAGTAAATTCTAAAGGCCAACAAGGTACATATGGAAAAGGGTCATGATATACAGACTAAATTGGATAATTAAGAGGATCTAGGGAAAATGTTATACAATTGAATTTAAAAAGTAGATTTAAGAATGCTGAAGTGTCCAGGCACATCAAAGAATACAGCGACAAGACAGATAGCGTGCCACTGTCACAATTACGGATGATGCCAATTGTAAACTTTCAATGTGTTCTAAGTGAAAAAGTTCAAACAGGAACCTTCAGGGAAGATAGGAATGAGTTTGGTTGATAACTTCAGACTTCGGAAAGGAAATGGAAATTGCAATTTTTTGCAATGACACAGGGGTTAAATATGGGGCTTATGATGCCAAACTTATCTTTTCAAAATTGCTAAGTTAAGAAATTAATTTACAAGAACAACTTGCATGGAGACAAGGTTGTTTGTGAACTCTGACAATTAGCGAGATTGAGACGACTGTTAAACTGAGTTATTTTGTCAATCTAAAGTCAAGAAAACTTGACTCAAACGCTTGTAGCTGTTGGAATTGATTCTTTATTCAGTACTGAGACAATTCTTTGAACCTTCCAACACAGAGCTAGAAGCTCCGGGGAAATTGCAATTTTTTGCAATGACACAGGGGTTAAATATGGGGCTTATGACGCCAACCTTATCTTTTCAAAATTGCTAAGTTAAGAAATTATTTTACAATAACAACTTGCATGGAGACAAGGTTGTTTGTGAACTCTGGCAATTAGCAAGATTGAGACGACCACCATAGATCTGCTGGAATCAGACGCATTAAAGTAGTTTATCAGCTCCTGACCTGGATCAGAATCTCTACTTTGTAACACCCACTAAAGAGAGAATAAACATGCGGTGGTTCATGCAGCACTCACTCATTTACAAGGAAACGGGAAAGGCTTAGATTTACAGTCAAACCTATATTATCACACTTTATTCACAGTCTTTGCTCTGAAGAGAATTCCTGGTAAGAATATAAATTTGAACCGTGTCAGAATAATTTGCTGGTGAAATCTGTCTAGGTAAAATAGGAAGTCCACTGATGGTGTCAACTATCTCCAAACACTTTATCTGAGACAATCTGAAGGAACGTTGGGATTTTACTGCTGATTAGATAGGCTTGGTTAATTCTAAGATCCAAGTTATAGGAGGAAAATTAATTATTCACACAACTGTATCATTCAGTAAAATAAAAACAGAGAGGGTTTTTTCCAATTGATTAAATATTAAACCAAAGTTTGACACCATGTGGCGCCACCAGCAGTGGCTGCCTCGCCAACAGTATGTCTGTCCTTTCTTCTTTTTTGTTATTTTTAGTACCGGTATGTGTTAAAAGCATGTTTTAGTGTTTCTTGGTTTGTTTTATGTGGGGGGAACCTTTTTTCTATCTCTTATCTCGACGGAGATACGATTTTTTAAACGTATTGTATCTCCGTCCCCACTGCGGCCTAACATCGCGGATTTGGCGGCCTTTCCTGGAAACTGATGGGCACTCCAAGCCGCGAGGGGTCTGTGGGACTTTAACATCACGGAGCTTAAGATCCCTTTGCCGGGGATTGAAGCTCCAACCGCGGGGCCTGTGGACTTTAACATCGTGAAGCCCGCGGTCTGTGGTAAGAAGAGTTCGACTCGGGAGCTCCATGCCACAGAGAATTTCAACCGCCCGGACGCGGGAGTTTCGATCACCCCAACAGGGGCTTCGATCGTCAGCTGCAGGGGGCTTTGATCACCCCGACTGTCGATGGTTTGACTACCCCGTCCGGGGGAGAACAAGAGGAAGAAGGGTGAGGAATATGCAATCCACTGTGATGGATGTTTACATTAGCTTTTATGTGGTTGTGTGTTTGTTGCTTTTCACTTAGTATGGTAACTCAAATTTCAATGTACCTTAACTGGTACATGTGACAATAAACTGGCCTTGAAACCTTGCACAAAATAAAGGTTTCCCAGAGTAATTGTGAGGACAGATATTTTCTTCACAATTTGGGATTAGAGATAATCAAGCATACAAGAGAGGCCAATGAATAATTGGATAATGAGTTTGGAATGCGAGGACTGGTTATTAATACAATTAGCTTGGGCTGGGGTTGATTTTAAAAAGCCAGAACATGGAGTGTGCAAGAAAAAAAGTATTTATCCTATTCAAAAACAGAACTGCACTATGAAAGCACAAAGTATATACTGTTGATTCTTCTTTGCCCTAGTAAGGGAACATAATAAAATGTTAAAACTAAATAAAGCAGCACCATCTTGAATATATTTATACAATAAACATTATTAATGAACATCTTTGTTATCACTGACGCAGCTTTGCATTCTATTTGAAAGAAATTAGCTAACCTCCAGCACATTTGGAGGCAAAAATGGACTAAGATGCGATCTTGAATTGACTGGACTAAGAATGATGGACTAAGATGCGATTCCTTTGATTTTGGAAGCTTTAAGAAAAACAAAATGAAAGTAATTTACAATAGAAATATGTCCACAAAGCAGACTTTTTGAGATCCCAGGCCCTACAACACTGCTGTTTGTTATTTGATGAGGGAGCTTAAAACAGACTGTAAAAGCCAGAGTGTGATATTTGTGCTTTGGTACAATGCCCTTGGGCAAAAGATCTCGATTGTAGCAGTTGAAATAGTCTCTCAATCAGATTAATAGGATTTTAAAGTATCTAAATGGAATCACCATGTGTCCAGGCTTAAGTGGCAATTTTGGAGAAAATGTTGCATACTGAAAGCATGATAAATGATGGCGTACCATGTCCCTCGCCACTTCTCCCCAAGCAAACAATGCAAAAATAAAAAGGGAATATCACTTTCAAGATCTCCTCGAAGCCACCTGGCACACTGATTTGCTCACTTTTGCCACTGTCTCTATTGAGTATAATTACCAAAAGTGCTAAACAATATTAATAAGTAATTATATGGAACATCGTATCTAAATAACTATAAAAAAAATAAACAAAATTCAATACTCCTCCTTCCCCCTCCACCACCAAACTCCAAATCAAAATCTGACTATTAAATTATATTGCACGTTAGTTTGCATCTATTAATCTCAGACTACTGCCTGTCTTGGGCCTAATATAGTTACTACTGGGTCACTGATACATCTCCTAACGGTTCTCCCTGAAGGTAGACAAAAGTGCTGGAGAAACTCAGCGGGTGCAGCAGCATCTGTGGAGCGAAGGAAATAGGCAACGTTTCGGGACGAAACCCTTCTTCAGACTTCAGGACTTCAGGGTTCTCCGTGAAGTCCTGAAATGCTTCATATTTGGAGTTATTGTCTCTCATAATAATCCTCTCCTCCAACCAAAATTTCACCTTATTGAATACTGAACTCGGAAAGAAGTAACAAAGCCTAAATGAAGACTGAGAACTATTTGTGCTTTGTGGCATTTATGCAAAGATTAATACTCACACGAGTGAACGAATTGTCAGATTATATTGTGCATCAAATTTTGTTAAGAATAAGCAAAACATATTTAGTAAAACATGAAAAATAAAATATATTGACAAGAGGCATGCTCCTTTCAATAATTCAGTACACATTTGCATTGATGCTGTAGGTTCACAAATTCTAAACACAGCTTGCCATCAGAACACAAGAACAAAAAGTCAAAATGCTCGATTATCAAAACATTTTGAGGATGCATTACAACATACAGTAAATTGCTATAATTGAGGGTACCTGAACAATCTCCAGCATTTCTGACTTGCTGATATATCCATTGCCATCTAGATCATACATACTGAACGCCCACTTTAGCTTCTGCTCCAGTTTGCCTCTTGAAGTGACACTTAGTGCAATGATAAACTCCCGGAAGTCTATTGTTCCATCTCCATTGGCATCAAAAGTGCGAAAAACATGCTCAGCAAATTTGGAAGCATCCCCATAGGGAAAGAAGTTCCCATAGATTTTCTTGAATTCTTCCATTGACAAGTTCCCACTCGGGCAATCCCTGAGGAAACCCTTATACCACTCCTGAATCTCATGCTCCGTGAAGTCTGTGCTGTCCAGCAAATCCTGCATCACCTCAGGCCGTAGCTTGCTATTCTGCTTCCCCATCTTGAATTTATAGGCCTTAAGCTGCAGAGTAATTGCAAAAGAACATTGATTTGAACCAAGTTAAAGTGAATCCAATCCAATCCAATATGCTAAATGATAATTCATAGCAACAACAGCATCATTAAAACAAAAGATTAAAACACATCAAAAACATACAAAATTTGGAAAACTAAAACTCTACACAAATACAGGCTGATAAGTGAAGAATTTTGATTAGAATCCATAGTGAGGTTGATTTGACAGCTCCCTATATATTATCACCAAGAACCATCATAAGCATCCCAGGAAGGAGTGTTTGCTGGAGATTAAATAGATCCCAAAATATACTGACTTTTTCATTCTATACATAGCCCAGTAGTGTTCTCAGAAAAAAGGTCACTGTAAAATCAAATAAAAATAACTGTATTCCAAGTTAGACAAAATTAAACCCTTAATTTTGTTTACAGGGATATGCTTTCAAATAAATTTGATTAACTACCTAAAGTAATCTGATGGCAGACCAATGCTACAGAATCAATTATTACCAATTGTCATGTACCTCCATGCACACTTTGATTTATGAAGTTTCCCTGTAATAATGTTGACACTTGGAGGTCTGGTTCTTGATCAGAAAAGCTATTTCTTACTATAATCAAAAGTGCACTACTCTAGATGCATAGGAATACATTGTACCAAAACAGCCATAATGCATTCTGTTGAGTCTTTTCAATTTATGAAATGTTTCATGTTTAATTTTCTTTTGTAATCAACAAACCCTATTAGAATACAGTCATTTTCATTAACCTGTTACTGTGTAAAGTACAATTCATATAACCATATAACAATTACAGCACGGAAACAGGCCATCTCGGCCCTACAAGTCCGTGCCGAACACTTACTCTCACCTTAGTCCCATCTACCTGCACTCAGACCATAACCCTCCATTCCTTTCCCGTCCATATACCCATCCAATTTATTTTTAAATGATAAAATCGAACCTGCCTCCACCACTTCCACTGGAAGCTCATTCCACACAGCTACCCACTCTGTGAGTAAAGAAGTTCCCCCTCATGTTACCCCTAAACTTCTGTCCCTTAATTCTCAAGTCATGTCCTCTTTTCCTACCACTGTGGTCATCGTGCTTAAACCTCCGATAGTCAGGCAAATAAATGTTAGCTACTTTCCATTCCCGGGAAGGACAAATTACAAAGGCATGGTATAATCAACATTAAGTGTATCAACAATTCAGGCAGTTATCACACAGCTGTTTGCATTACTTAAAACAAATAACTGTTAGGAAAGGTCTTCTAGGCAACATCCTTATCATCAGCTTCAGTAAGGTTTTTGTTTTCTGCAGTAATCCACATGTTTCTAATGATTTTGGCATTAAGACCAGTAAAACCCTATGACCATCCGAAATCCCCGGTTTTTCACTTACCTTTCACATCCAAAGCTAATATATATAGTTTTCTGCAAAACATTAATTGCTGGAAGAACTCAATGGAGGCAAAGGGATGGTCAAAATCCTCCATCTGGACGAAAGACATTCCATCTGTCCTCAATTCCCTGTAATCTGTTTCCACCCATCATTTGCTAATTTATTTTCCCCACCCATCTGCCTATTATCCCCCCCCCCCCCACTTATACTGCTTGACCTGCCAACAATACATTCTTCCTTCAGTTTGTTTTTTGCTATTTCTGCATTCTCATGTACTTCCATGCATATATTTCTGAATTCAACATCAGCTGTCACAACTTCCCCTATTCAATCATCTCATCTAGTAATATTCCTTAGCAAAATTTGCCATTCATACCCATGCCAGTTCGCTTCATCAGTTCATATTTATCCAAGAAGTTAGCTCACAATCACAAATACAACATTCAAGAATTGGAACAATTTAGTAATTTGGACTTCAGCTGACTTCTCGACCGATCATCTTGTCTTTTCTGCTTCTTTCTTCATCTTCCCTCAATAGTGAACTTATTTTTGATTCCTTGAATTCAGAGTTTTGGAATATAAATTGCACCTCAAGAATATCCTGACATTTTTATTTTAATACCAGGATGGAGACCATGCCTGGCCTGGAGATTTGTCACTCATTAATTTCATATTACTTTTAAAGTAATCAAATAAAAAGTTTTACATGAAATCACGCTCAACATAACATTGGCCTGGGCACTTCCTGTCTGAATTCACAATAGCATGCATGATCTTTTTCACGTTCGTCAAGTTCAAGTGAGTTTATTGTCATGTGGCCCTGTATAGGACGATGAAATTCTTGCTTTGCTTCAGCACACAGAACATAGTAGGCATTTGCTACAAAACAGATAAGTGTTATACCATCATATAAATATATACATACATGAATAAATAAACTGATAAAGTGCAAATAACAGATAATGGGTTATTAATAATCAGGTATACCATTACTATTCAGTCAATACAGCAGCACAGCAGGAAAGGTTTCCCTTTCCCTTGACTCTAGTCTGAAGAAGGGTCTTGACCCGAAACGTCACCCATTCCTGAGAGGGAGGGGTGGGCAGAGAGGGAGGGGGGGCAGAGGGGGAGGGGGGGCAGAGGGGGAGGGGGGGAGGGAGGGGGGAGGGGCAGAGGGGGAGGGGGGCAGAGGGAGGGGGGGGGGGCAGAGGGGGGGGGGGGCAGAGGGAGGGGGGCAGAGGGGGGAGGGGGAGGGGGGGCAGAGAGGGGGAGGGGGGAGGGCCAGAGGGGGCCAGAGGGGGGGGGGCAGAGAGGGGGGGGGCAGAGAGGGAGAGGGGACAGAGGGGGGGGCAGAGAGGGATGGGGCAGAGAGGGAGGGGGGGGGAGGGGGGGGGGGGGGGGAGAGGGGGGGGGGGAGGGGGGGGGTAGAGGGGGGGGGGGGGAGGGAGGGGGGGGGGGTAGTAGAGAGGGGGGGGGGCAGAGAAGGGGGGGGGGGAAGGAGTAAGGGGAGGGAGGGGGAGGTGGAGGGGGTAGAGGAAGAGGGGTAGAGAGGGCAGAGAGGGAGGGGTTAGAGACCCTACCCCATCTCCCTCCTCCTCATTTTGCTCATCCTCCTCTCCTCAATCCCATTCCTTGCCCCAGGACCTACCCAGGTGATAGAGCAGCACCAGGGCCTGGACAGCTTGAGAGCCTATTGTGATTGGTGCAATGAGAGAGGCATTGTGACATCATCACTGGACGCTCTCCGAGAAAGCAGTTTTGGCTTTTTTTGAAACGTTAAATCATGAATAACTTCGTAAATATAGGTCGGAATGCGACAGGAAGATGTTTATCGCTTCGACGGGAAAAATGTGAGCAGAATATGTGAAAATGGGAAGTCTATGGCCTAGTGTTTGGAAGAAGATAGGAAAAAGCAGTGCAGAGTGACACATTGCCGGCACAAAGAGTTTTAGTAATATAGATTGATAGATGATCAATTGCTCCAGGACACAGCAATATATAATCCATCTACTGTATAAGTCCCGCCCAGAATTTGCTGGTAGTGTTACAACTACGCTGCTTCTGATGTCTTTGGCAGCAGATAAAGACACCAAAATGCAAGTCCAAAGGAATTAATTACTTTTCCAAATAGAGTGACTGTAAGCAGTGAAACAAGCTGAACATAGCAGCTGGCTGTCTAACCTTCCATTGCATTACATAATGTGACATTTATAACCTTTATAAGGTGTTCCATTTTAAACTAGGCACCATTCGGTGTCCAATTTTACCGAAGTTAGTCGTAGCTAGTCTTCAACAAAGTCGAAGGAGGTCTTCTACATAGTTGAAGGAGGTCTTCAACATGTCATTTTTTAAACTCTTCTAAACTCACCAATTAGGTCGCCCAGGTGGGACAGCCCCTTTACAGGCTAAGCAAGATCTATGGAGGTTGTTTGACCCACTGAATTCTTCCAGCTTTCTTCTTGCCAACTCTCGCTCCAATACTTTTCCCGCTCCCCCCAGAGTCCTCCGTCACACTCCCTTCTCCACTGATGACGCTTTCCAATGGAGGTCCCCTTATAGACCGGTGCATTGACCTGTACTTTGCAGTGGCCAAACACCAACTTTCAGAAACCTCCTCATAAGTTCCTCTAGACTGATCGAAGGAGTTAATCGAAACAATCGAACTCTCTTTGAGGAGATCAAGTTGTGGTTAAATTATGAAATTGTAATTACTGACCTGTATATGTGGTTTGTTACCATGTAATGAAGACAAACGTTAAGGAAATAGTAAAACTCAGCGACCATGTTTTACGTGAGGACAATGCTTTCAGTATTTACTAGACCAAGTGGGACCCATTGGGTCCCGTCCCTCAACGCTGGGGAGGGAGGGAGGGGGCGTGCGGCGTCACATGGGAGGGCTAGTCTCCAAACGCAATATTCCACCACTCACCCATAGGTCCCAATACTCACCACTCCGCAGAGGGGAGGCAGAGAGGGGGGGGTCAGAGAGGGGGGGGGGCAGAGAGAGGGGGGGGAAGAGAGAGGGGGGGGAGCAGAGAGGGGGGGCAGAGAGCAGGGGGGGGGCAGAGAGGGGGGGGCAGAGAGGGGGGGGCAGAGGGGGAGGGGAGGAGGGGCAGAGAGGGAGGGGGAGAGGGGGAGGGGGGGCAGAGGGGGGGGGGGGCAGAGGGGGAGGGGGGGCAGAGAGGGGGGGGGAGAGAGGGGGGGAGAGGGGAGGGGGAGGGGGGGGGGGGGAGAGGAGGGGGGGAGGGGGGCAGGGGGGGGGGGGGGGTGAGGGGGGGGGGGGGGGAGAGGGGGGAGGGGCAGAGAGGGAGGGGGAGGGGGGGGAGGAGGGGGGGGGCAGGGGGAGGGGGGCAGGAGGGGGGGGGAGAGAGAGAGGGAGGGGCAGAGGGGAGGGGGCAGAGAGAGAGGGGGGGGCAGAGAGGAGAGAGGGGAGAGAGAGGGGGGAGAGAGAGAGACGGGAGAGAGGGGAGAGAGGGAGGGGGGAGAGAGGGAGGGAGAGAGGGAGGGGGCAGAGAGGGAGGGGGAGGGAGGGGGGGAGAGAGGGGGGGGGAGGAGAGGGGGGGGGGAGAGGGGGAGGGGGGGGGGGGAGAGAGGGGTGAGAGGGGGGGAGAGAGGGAGGGGGGGAGAGGGAGGGGGGGAGGGGGAGGGGGCAGGGAGGGGGGGGGCAGAGAGGGGGGGGGGCAGAGGGGGGAGGGGGGGCCGGGCAGAGGGGGGAGGGGGGCAGAGGGGGGGGGGGGGCAGAGGGGGAGGGGGGCAGAGGGGGGAGGGGGGCAGAGGGGGGAGGGGGGCAGAGGGGGAGGGGGGCAGAGAGGGAGGGGGGCAGAGAGGGAGGGGGGGAGAGGAGGGGGGCAGAGGGGGGAGGGGGGACAGGGGGGGGAGGGGGGCAGCAGGAGAGGGGGGCAGAGAGGGAGGGGGGAAGAGAGGGAGGGGGTAGAGAGGGAGAGGGGCCTAGAGAGGGAGAGGGGTAGAGAGGGAGGGGACAGAGAGGGAGGGGGAAGGAGTAGAGAGGGAGGGAGAGGTGGAGGGGGTAGAGAGGGAGAGGGGTAGAGGGTAGAGGAGGGGGGTAGAGAGGGGCAGAGGGGAGGGGGTAGACCCTACCCCATCTCCCTCCTCCTCATTTTGCTCATCCTCCTCTCCTCAATCCCATTCCTTCCCCCAGGACCTACCCAGGTGATAGAGCAGCACCAGGGCCTGGACAGCTTGAGCGCCTATTGTGATTGGTGCACTGTGAGAGGCAGCCAGCTTTAGAGGCCATTGTGATTGGTGCAATGAGAGAGGCATTGTGACATCATCACTGGACGCTCTCCGAGAAAGCAGTTTTGGCTTTTTTTGAAACTTTAAATCATGAATAACTTCGTAAATATAGGTCGGAATGCGACAGGAAGGTGTTTATCGCTTCGACGGGAAAAATGTGAGTAGAATATGTGAAAATGGGAAGTCTATGGCCTAGTGTTTGGAAGAAGATAGGAAAAAGCAGTGCAGAGTGACACATTGCCGGCACAAAGAGTTTTAGTAATATAGATTGATAGATGATCAATTAGCAGCAGATAAAGACACCAAAATGCAAGTCCAAAGGAATTAGTTACTTTTCCAAATAGAGTGACTTTAAGTAGTGAAACAAGCTGAACATAGCAGCTGGCTGTCTAACTTTCCATTGCATTACATAATGTGACATTTATAACCTTTATAATGTGTTCCATTTTAAACTAGGCACCAGTCTTTCACAGTGAAATATTAAACTATTAAATGCCAGTCATAGCAGCAGGATAGTGTTCCTAAACTTGGATTACATTTTCCATCCTGGTTTGTGGAAGAAACTTTAGAATAGAGGTATTTAGCAGATGCAGATTTATCCCCTTTCAACCCCATTATTTATTTCCCAAAATACTAAGGGTGTAGAAAAATTCCCCTGGATGTTACCAGAAACCAAAGGCTTGAGTTACAAGGAAATGCCAAAACTTTTTTTTCTGGAACCTAGGTGGACAAGGGGCAACCCTATAGATGTGTACAAAATCACGAGAGATCTCAAGAAGTACTGAAAGGATGTGTAGGCTTTGAAAGGAGTGTAGAGGATGTTTACCTGAATGATGCTTGGATTAGAGGATATTAGCTACACGGAGAGGTTGGACAGATTTGGATTGTTTTCTCTGAAACGCTGGAGGTTGCGGGGGTACCTGATAAAAGTATATAAAATTATGAAATGCATAGATAAGGTAGACAGTCAGAACCCATTTCTCAGGATAGAAATAGCAAGTACTAGAGGGCATATCTTTAGGATGAGAGGGGAAAAGTTTACACACCGTGCACATGTCAACCAAGGTGCCCCATCTAAGCTAATCCTATTTACCCCTGCTTGGTTCTTATCCCTCTAAACCTTCCCTATCCATGTTTATCAAAGAATATCATAATATTTATTGCTAATTTATAATTACAAACATATAGAACAGATTAAATGAAACCAAGTTAATCTTCATCTAGATAAATAAATGGGTGATTATATAGTGAAGAATAATTACAGGTACGTGTGGCTAAATACATTTTGTTGAGAAGATAAAGAGAGAAAACTAAAATAACTAAAAGAATGTAACCGATTTGCATATGTATACTTTGCAAAGGAGTGTTTGGTTTACGAATCAGTAAAATCCCATGATGTATCAAACACTAACTACTATCGTGTCCAGGCCTGAGAACAGCTACTAAAAACAAATCTGTCATCAGACATTATGTGTTAAAGACATTAAGGCACCACAACATCATTGATTTGTTGTTTGGTATCAAGTTGACATGTCTCTTCAAGTTAATAGGTAAAAATAATTAGTATCAGGTTGGGCAAGATTAAGATATTTTCTTTGATTCAGGGAGCGACCACAATTCATCCATGCCAACCAAGACAGTTATCTTAGATAATCCCATTTACCTACATTTGACCCATTTTCCTCTAAACCCCTTCCTATCCAAGTACCTGTCAAAATGTTTTTTTTTTTTTTTTTAATGTAAAGTGCCTGCCTCTATCATCTTCTCTAGCAGCTAGTTCCATATATCCACAAGCCACTATGTGAAAACCTACCTCTCAGAACCCTCTCCCATTACCCTGCCCCTATTTCCTTCGTCTCCCCCACCACCCACCACCCACACACACTTCACCATCCCTTACACCTGCATCCCTCCCTTTGGCTTTGCATTTCACTCCACTTCTCTCCTTATCTGACACCTTTTTGTCTCCTTTTCTAGACTTTGCCAATCATTTTGTCCCAACCACTTTGTTTCCAGCTTTCTCTCTCTTACTATAATCACTGAAGAAGTGTCCCATCTCGAAAAGTCACCTATCCATTCCCTCCACAAATGCTGCAACCAGCTGAGTTCCTCCAGCACTTTGTGTTCTGCTCAAGATCCCAGCACCTCTAGTCTCTTGTGTCTTCCCTTAAATCTTTCCCTTCTCATAAAACTAAAACTAGAGTGCATAAACTCCCCTATCCTGGAAAATGAACTGTGTCTTTACCCCCATCTATGCCCCTTACGACTTTGGAAAAGTCTATAAGGTCATTTCTCAGGCTCCTTACTCCAGAAAAACAGCCCCACACTATCCAGTTTCTCCTTATGCCTCAAGCCCTCGAGTCTCGGCAATATCCTTGTGAATCTTATCTGCACCCTCTTCAGCTTAAACTCAGTTTAGCTAGCAGAACAGTACTCGACACAATACTTCAAATGTGGTCCAATTGGTTCTCAGAAACGTTGTGGCTTGAAAATTTAGCCATCCCCACAAAAGGCATCAATTAATAGGTGCCATATTCTTGATTTTACATGATAAATAGTTCCATTTGACTTTGAATATTTATTGTGTAAGTGGACAGATACAATGACAATTGATTGACCCAATTACCCTCAATGAAATTCAGGTCATTCTGATCAACACTGATACCTATTAAAAAAAACCCTTACTAAATTAGAAAAGATAGCACAAAAAAAAACATGCATAGTAATTCAATTGTATGTTCTAGCATCAGAGTTGGTAACATTCAAATCTTCAAGTATTAATGTTGCTTCCATATTGATTGCAACAGTGAACAGAAATAGCATGTAATTAGTTACTGGTACCGACCGTACTGCCTGACTTTTTGGTCAAATGATTTTCGTGGCAATAAAATAGAACTAATCATGAAACACAAGAAGAAAATTGCTCAGCTTCTCATATGGTTCTGTTGTGAGCACTTGCCATGGAAACAGAATACATTGCATTCAAAAAGAAAGCTAATTCTCCTAATTGCCCCATGGCATTCACATTAATTGCGTTTTACAACCTCAGTTTCTTCCCAGATCCTTCTGCTTGGCTGGAAGTTCTATTAAGGGCATTTCTGCTGTTGACTGATTGGAGAGGTAATATATCGTTTGGACATACATCTGTCTGGTGCAGTATGCATTATCTGAAATCCTGCTAAGAGAACACCAAATTCTTATCCATTTCCTTAAATCCTCTCTGAGCTGCTCCACCTATATGCTCCTACCCGGTGCCTCAGGTCAGCGGATCAGCTGCTCCTTGAGGTACCAAGGTCTAAGCGGAAGCTCAGAGGGGATAGAGCCTTTTCTGTTGCTGCCCCGGCACTCTGGAACACCTTGCCGCTGCAGATCAGACAGGCCCCTTCACTGTCCATCTTTAAATCCTCCCTAAAAACTCACTTTTATTCACTGGCTTTCGACACTGGCTGAGACATTGTTCCTGTTTTAGTGCTTTTAATGTCTTTTAATTTTTACTGTTTTTATAGTCCTGTCGTCTTAATGGTTTTAGTAGTTTGTAATAATTTTTTGTTGACTTCCCATGTACAGCACTTTGTGGTAACTGATGTTGTCTAAAAGCGCTTTATAAATAAAGTTATTATTATTATTATTATTATTAAATGATGCAGATTGTTATGCTCCCTGTAAACTTATCCACAATTCTTTCGTAAAATTAAAGACATGGGTGACGATAAGGCCATTTCTTAAGAAGAATAAATTGAGGAACAAATAAATAAAAAAAGTGAATGGGTTTATTATTATTGCCATATGTACCGGGGGTTGAATATGCTATCCAATCAAATCAGATAATATTATACATAAATACAATCACATACAATTCAAATACAATGGTTAGAATGATGGGAAAGATACAGATTGCAGAATACAGTTCTCAGCATTATAGTGCAACAGTTTCAGAGACAAAGTCCAATGTCTGCAATGAGGTAGAGGAGAATCGGACTGTAGCCTAGCTGCTTCAGGTCTGGTGGTGTGCTCTTTCAAGTTTCCGTATCTTGTGCAAGGAGTAGGAGGAATGATGGGATGGGAAAGATCTTTGATTTTGTTGGCTGCTTTCCTGAGGCAGCATGAAGTGTAGTTGGGGTCAGTGGTGAGGAGTCTGGTCTGTGTGGTGAATTGTGCTGTTCATCCACAACAAGTCACTGTGGATGAATTACACCTACAACGCTCTGCAATTTCTTGCAGTCTTGGTGAGAGCTGTTCCCAAACCTAGCTGCAATGCAACCTGACAGTATGATTTCTATGGTGCATCTGCAGAAGTTTTGTAAGAGTCAACGGAGACACACAGAATTTCCTCAGTCTCCTGATGAAGTACAGGCATTGGTGTGTCTTCCTGTCTGTCGCTTCAATGTGGTTAGTCCATGGCAGATCATTGGTAATATTTATGCCAAGGAATGTGAAGCACTCAATGATTTCCACTTCGGCACCATTCATGCTGATCAGGCATGTGCTCCATTATGTTTCCTGAAGTCGATAACTAGCTCCTTCATCTTGCTGATATTGAGGGAGAGGTTGGTGTCCTGTCACCATGTTTACTAAGTTACCGGTCGCCTTCCTGTACTCTTCATTGTTTGTGGTCCCTCCCACCCACCACAGTGGTGTCATCTGGAAACTTGTTGATTGAGTTTCAACCATATTTGGCCACACAGTTACGGGTGTAGAGGAAGTAAAATGGGAGACTGAGAATGCATCCTTCAGGAAGCTGGTGTTGTGAATTACTGTGGGGGATGTGTTGTCTCCTGTGCTCACTGATTGACGTCTGTGAGTCAGAAAGCCAAGGATCCATTGCAGAAAGGATTTCTAATTCCTAGGTCCAGGATTTGGAAATGTGTTTGGATGGGATTATGGTTTTGAAGGCTGAGCTATAGTCGATAAATAGGAATCTGACTTAGGTGTCCTTGTCTGGGTCTTCCAGGAATGAGTTTAGGGCTGGGGAGGTGACATCTGCAATGAATCTATTGTGATGGTAAGCAAACTGCAGTGGACCAAGGCTGACTGGGAGGTTGGAGTTAATGTGCATCATCCCCAATCTCTTTAAGCACTTCATGATGGTGGATAAGGCACGCTACTTTACTTGTCGTTGGCACTGGAATGATAGTGGTCATCTCAGCATAGAGGATTGAGAGGTTAAAGATGTCCATGAATACCTCTGACAGCTGGTCCACACAGGTCCTGAGGGCATGTCTAGGCTCTCCAGTTGGGCAAGTTATGTTCCATGGATTCACTCTCAGGAAGGCCAATCTTACATCTGTCATAATAACCGTTGGTAGGGGCTTACCCGAGACTGATGGAGCGGGTAATGTTCTGCACTCAATTTTCTGTTCAAGCGAGCTTAGTATGCATTAAACTCATCAGGGAGGGGGGGGGGGGGGGGGGGGTCCATTGTTGCCATTGATACTGTCCCCCTTTGCTTTGTAGTCTGTTATAACGTGCAAACGTACCAGAATCTACAGGTATCCGTAGCATTGTCTCAAGATTCCAGATTGGTCCTGATTTCCTCCTGGCATCCTTAATGACTCTGCGAATGTAGTAGATGCATGGTCCTAGTTGTCATTACCAACATATAGTGCGTTTAACAAAGTAAAAGAACTCCCATGCTGCTTCACAAGAGCATTACATAATAGTTACAATCAAAATTAATTAGATGCATTAAATCAAATGACCAAAGCTCCTATGTTCTAATAATTAACATCGTACAAGCAATTGCCTGATTTACTTGATTGAAAGTGCAAGTATCTGAACTGTTGCAGGGCAAGTATGAGTTCTGTAAAAGTGAGGGCGTCTTCTAAGGAAAAAAGGCATTTTGGGGAGATGCCATTGAGACTGCGCCGCAGACAACTAATGGCTAATTACTGGCGAAGCCTTAAGTGTCATGGAGAGAACCACCCAACAAAATAGGTAGTACAGGAATACTGGGAGAGAGGGGTGGCTCAGTCTGGAAGCTTCGGCTGGATTGGAGGAGTTGTGGCAAGGGACATGGGAGTAGAGGACAAAGAGTTCTGCCCTGCAGTATTGTGGCCATCTGTGCCAATATGGTTACTGAACATCCCAAAAGTTGATCTGGAGATATGGGAGGCAAAAAGGAGGAACAAAAATTCAGACCTAAAGACAGAATATCATAACCATATAGATAATAGATACAGGGAACACCTCTTAATTTTCACAGATGGATCAAAGGGCCCAGTAGCTGAAACAACAGGGGCGGCTGTGGTAGTCCAGGGGATGAATGTTGAGCTTTACAAAAGAACAAATAACTATTTGACAGTATATACAGTGGAACTGTACGCTATTTTGATGGCAGTTCGGTGGATGGAACAGATGCAACCATGTAAAGTATTAATATGTAGCGACTCATTATCTGCAATCCAGAGTATTGGGTCTGATGCATCCCATAGGCGGCCTGACTTAGTGTATGAAATCCTGCTACTATTAAGCCAAGTGACAAGGAGGGGCAGTGACGTGACTTTGTTGTGGGTCCCAGCTCACATTGGTGTTCTAGGGAATGAAAAGGTGGATAAATTAGCAAAGGAGGCTGTAAAAAAAAAAGAAACATAGAGGTAAACTTACAACTATCCAAATCTGAAGGAAAACACATTGTGTGGAAGAAAATAAATCAGGAATGGCAACAATACTGGGAACAGGAGACAAAGGGGAGACACCTCTATTCGCTACAAAACAGAGCGGGCATTACAGCAAGAAGAGGGGAACAGGAGGGAACAGGTAGTATTAACAAGATTGAGGATAGGACACACTCACCTGAACAGCACATTAAAAATATTGGGAAAACACCCTACTGGGCTGTGTGAGGAATGCCATCAACCAGAAACAGTTTAGCATGCCCTAATTGCATGTAGGAGATACGAGACAGAAAGAGGATTTATGATCATTGAAATGAGGAAAATTGGATTGACAGAAATATCAGTAAAGAACATTCTAGAGTGTGGAGGGAAAGGAAAAGGAATAAAGTTGTTGTTTGATTTCTTGAGGGCCTCTGGGCTTATAAAAAGGATATAATGTAAAGGCATGAGTACTGTAGAATGAAGCCAGAAGGTGGCAGCAATGCAACATTGCGGATGCTGGCTGCCGTAAAACTCCAAAGAGGAAGAAGTAGAAGAAGGAAAAGGCATTATCCTACTGTATATTCTGTGGAGGGGGGGAGTGGGGGGGGGGGAGGGGTGTAGGGGGAGGGGTATGTGTGGGAGGGGGAGGGGGAGGGGGGAAAAAGACGGGGAAGAGCCATGGGGGAGCATCACGGGAAGGGGGTGAGGAGCCAGCGAGGGGGACCAGAGGGGTCATGTCAGGAATTGGCAGCGCGATGGGACTCACAGCGGGCGCTGGTCGTTCTCCTCCGCTGGGACCAGAGTCTCCGCTTTCCGTTTGGTGACATCTCCGACTGCGGGCTGGGCTGGGTCTCCAAAGCTGGGCTGTGTCTCCAACTCAGGGCTGGGCTGGGTCTCCAACTCGGGGCTGGATTGGGTCTCCAACTCAGGGCTGGGCTGGGTCTCCAACTCGGGGTTGGATTGGGTCTCCCATGCTGGGCTGGGCTGGGTCTCCGTCACAGGGCTGGGCTGGGTCTCCGTCACAGGGCTGAATCCGACACTGAGCTGGGTTGGGTCGGGTCTCCGACGCTGAGCTGCTTGGGGCTGGGCTGCTTGGGGTCCCTCCAAAAATGGTGTCTGGTTGGAATCCTCCGCTGGCCTTCCTCAGCTCCAGTGAAGACGCGATGGCGTTGGGATGGTCGGACGGTCCCGTGTCGTGACAGAAGAGACTAATCCGCGCGGCCCTGACTGGCGGAAGCGATCAATTTGCGCACGCGCGGTTTTTAAGATTTGTAAACCACGCTAACTTTTACGACATTTAATCGATCGGAAGAAAACTTTGTACACTCGCAACACATGAGAACGTTGAGTGAACTGGCCAAATATTATAGCGCCATCGTGAACCGCTTTTGCGTAAATAGAAAGACCGCCAAACCGGAAGATAACAAGATCAGAGTTTTAGTTATGTATAGATGGCTCAAGGTGACTGGAATCCCTCCCCGACTGAACTCTGTCCTGATGATGTTGTGCTCTATTTATAAGTAACTACGGTATGAACACATTTTCTGTTATGCACACTAAATACAGACTGGCTTGGTTGGCTGAACATTTTGTTAATGAGTTACCAATGAATGATTGAGATCATTATCAAAATTGTCTGATACAAAGGGAGGCAGAGGAGACATGTGATGAAGAATAAAACTAAAAAGACAGTAAAGGAAAAAGAGAAAAGGAGTTTAAAAGTTGTTCAAAGGTTTAATGGGGCACAGTTATTGAGCTGATGTTGTAAAGGGTTGATTTAAGGGAAAAGGAGCAAGCATAGAGAAAAGAATAGGATCAAGAGGGCATGCATAAACAAAAGACAAGGCTGTAAAAGATGGATAGATAATGAATGCGGCAGATTGCCTTTTTTTTCCTTTCCACTTTCAGCCACCAAGGCAATTTTGGATCAAATTTGTTATGCAATCAAACTTGTCAAAAGCCTTTCTAAAATCCATTTCAAAATTCAGGTCAGTGTTTTCTGAAATTATTATTTAGGATCTGAGTATCACTGAAAAGATAAACATTTCTTACTCATTTCTAGCCTTCTGCAAAGTAATGGAGAGAATCTTAAACTGCTGAAGCATTTCTGGTGATGTTACCCTCACAATGCTATTGCAGAGGGAGATTTAGATCCAGCATTTAGATCCAGAAAAGTAATGACAGTTTCATTTCTTTCCCTTCTCTAATGGTTACCAACACGAGTTTAAATTCCAAACTAATAACCAAATGTAAGTTCCAAAGCTGTCCTGATGGGATTTGAACTCTATCCTGTCAAAGAATCTCGGACCCGAAACATTGACTTTGCTTTTCTTCCCCAAGATGTGGCCTGACCTGCTGAATATTTCTTGCATTTTCTTTTCTTGTTTTAGATTTCCTACCCCCTCGGGTTTTTTTTTTCCCTCTCACCTTGAACCTATGCCCTCCAGCTTTTGATCAGTCAACCCTGGGAAAAAGACCGCGTGTATTCATCCTCTGTATGTTCCTCGTGATTTTATACATCTCTACAAGATCATTCTTCAGCCTACTATGCTCCCAGGAATAAAGGCCTAGTCTGCCCACTCTTCTCAATGACTCAGTCCCGCAAGTACATAGGAAATGTTTAGAGGGATATGGGCCAAACATGGACACGTTGGAATAGTGTAGATGGGGCATGTTAGTTGGCGTGGGCAAGTTGGACCGAAGGGCTTGTTCAGAGTTGAGTAGCAATGACAAATCCATGATTTAAAATGATTAGAAGAGATATAATATCAAGGTAGCCATAGACTACACCATTATCTCTTGTGAGGACATAACCCAACAATAAATTAATCCCATGAGATAGTACTTACCATTGAAGATCTGTATAAATTAAGATCACAGGAGGAACAAGACTTAGCACTACACCACCACAACAGATCTTTACAAAAAGGCTTTTAGATGTCCTACTTCATCAAGAAAGCAATAGACTTAGAAGGTGGACCACAGGCCATTCAGTTCCTCGAACCAGTTCATTCAATAAGATTATAACTGTTCCGACTGGAAATTCAACTCTGCATTCTCTCCTATTGTGGTAATCCTTCACCTCTTTGCTTATGAAGGTTTGTGTTAAAGAGGATTCTACTTGCACAAGATGAGACCACCATAGACTTACAATATCTTAAATGTTTCCCAGTGGATAATGTTTGTTTTTGAAAGTTTAATTGAATTGTGAATAGAATTATATTTATTATTCCAGATATTTGTATTTTAAGGCATTCAGGATTATCAACCAAGATTCTTGTTCATCAGAATGCAAGCAGACATTTTTTAATTAAAATGAATTAAAAAAACCTTTGATTTTGATTTTCCAATTGTTGATTGATAAAATGTTATTCAAGAATGCAACCTTTGAGGAATACCTGCACTCGCCTTGGGAACACCTCAACAAATCTGCCCCTTATCTTTTACTCTCAAGTGCTTAGACTGCTGCAGGAATCACATGCATATTTCGCACAGTGCAGGATGAGATAGATCACCCAGAGGCTGCATCAAACTCACTAGAATAATTCTGTTTCTTGTGAAGGACAAGATGGAACAGAAATTGGAGGAGCTAAATGAAAGGAAATAGACAAATCTACTATGTCTCGACACTTAATGTTGCTGGCCATAATGAGGGCAATCCAGTCCTTGCCCTGCTCAAACAGAGCAAATGTAACTGCAGCAGGTGACAGGTTTTTGTGTAGCTGTCCTTAATGAAACACAATCATTTTGCACATTGTTATGCTGATGTTTGTCTGAATGACCAGGGCAAGAATAGCGTCATGATGAAAGTTTGTCTGCTCCTCCTTCTTCCGGGATCTTGCATTGTTTAACATACCTCCTGCCAATTTTCCATGTCATGTTACATTCCACTGGGAAGGCCTTCTAATGAACCGTGCAATGCATGTATAATTGGTATTTTTATCTGCTTCCTCTACAGTTACCTAATTCATCAATCATATTAATTTCTTACTGTAGAGCTGTTCAGTCTTCAAGGATTTATAATATGTTTAGCATTTTAAACCCCTGTTGCCCCCAAATAATACTATGGAACTAGAATGGGAAGAGTTCCATTGGATTGTCACGAGGGATGTCTGTGGAATTACCTTTGTACAGTTATAACAATAGTATTAAGCAAAATTTAAGGAGTTATATGTTTTGTGGAGCGTTTTCGCTCCAACCAAGCCAATCTGCTTAAGCACCAGAATCAAATGTAGTAACGTTTGCTCATTAATTTTAAAGAAATATTTGCTCGTTCATATTAAAGAGTTCCATGCAAAGGATTGTTTTTTTTTAATTTCTTGTCTAAGATTATATAGCAGCATAGACTATTAGATTAGTTCAATGGAGAGGAAAGAATAACCAAGGTGGGAAAAGTTCTTGATTATGTTGGCTGCTTTCCCGATACAGTTTAAAGTAGATAGATGGGTCTAGTACAGGGGTTCCCAACTTTTTTCATCCCATTTACCCCTGGTAACTTTAATAGCACATAACAATGTTATTTCATTTATTTATGAACAACTAATGATGAACAGATACCAGTATACCAGAACCAAACACAGTCAGTCAATGAGAAAAAATATGTACAAATCCAGAATCAACAAATTTACCCCCTGGTACAAATAAGATACGCAAACCATTGACAGTTGCATGGCCATTCATTAAGGAATAGAGAGCCGGCCCTGTGGCAAGAAACATACTACATACTTTTTGTATCTGGTATCAACAAGTCATGGAATGACGTGGTTCAATAAACAGTAAAATTCTCCACTCTCCTCACAATGTGGTTTTCTCCTATCCATGAACACTATTAACTATGTTAAAGATGGACACAAAATGCTTGAGTAACTCAGCGGGACTGGCAGCATCTCTGGATAGAAGGAATGGGTGACGTTTCGGGTCTCGACCCTTCTTCAGAATCTAAAGATGGGTCTCGACCCGAAACGTCACTAATTCCTTCTATCCAGAGATGCTGCCCGTCTTGCTGAGTTACTCCAGCATTCTGTGTCTATCTTCAGTGTAAACCAACATCTGCAGTTCCTTCCTACACTTAACTATATTAATATTGATATCCCATTTCTGAAAATAGCTCTCCCAAACGTTTTGCTGAACAAGATAAAATACTTCATACTGCATCGGGAAAGCAGCCAACATAATTAAGACCTTTTCCCACCTTGGTCATTCCTTCTTCTCCCCCCCTCCTGTGGGGCAGAAGCTACAGATGCTAGAAAACACATACCACCAAACTCAGTAGCTACTTCCAAACAGTCCTTCCTTAAGCAAGGGTACAATCGCGATTCTCCAACCTACCTCATTATTGACATTGGGCTCTACAATTCTTAGAAACCATGTTCTGCACTCTGGTATCATTCTCTTCACTCTAACTTTTAGATATGTATTTTGCTTAATTGTATAATGTATAGTAATATCTGATTTGATCGGATAGTATGCAAACAAAAGCTTTTCACTGTGTTTTAATATTCTGTTGATTGGCATCTCCAATACAGATTTCTAATTATGTAACCAAATGGTTGAAATTTAGGTTTATTATTGTCATGTGTATTAAAACACAGTGAAAAGCTTTTGTTTGCATACTATCCGATCAAATCAGATATTACTATTCTGATTTGATCGGATAGTATGCAAACAAAAGCTTTTCACTGTGTTTTAATACACATGACAATAATAAACCTAAATTTCAACCATTTGGTTACATAATTAGAAATCTGTATTGGAGATGCCAATCAACAGAATATTTAGATATTCACATAGAAAAGTCTAGTTTTAAAAAAACGTTCTTACTTTTGTATGGTTTAAGAGTAATCAGATGCATCACTTTGATGCCCGATATCTTCTGGCCAGAGTTCGTCCTGCTGTAAGTTTGGTTCATTGCCCAGAAGCTCAACCACCACATGGCTGATATGAATGACGACTCACTTTGTTTCCCTTTTCTAAATAAAATCTCTCGCTAATGGCAGAAATTATAAAATAATAAATCATCTTGCCAATGTCAACATGCTATTTCCAATAAGCCCTGGAATCAATAGCCACTGATTTTATAGGATCACTGATGCTCTACCCTCCTCCTAGCAGACTTTTACATAATTAATGTACCAAAGTTACAATGATCAATTAAATTATTCCATAAGGCACACAGTGCGTTTCATATGTTTTTTCAAAAAAGAAATCATTAGTGGTCTCTAAAGAGAAATTTCCATGCACAGCAACCAAAATGTGGCTTTTATCTGATGTGCTCTCATCAAACAAGCACTCAGCTATGTTGGACATGAATCAATTTCTTAGCAAAACCCTTTGATTAAGTATTAAAAGGGACTATGCTTAGGCACTAATTCAATCCTCTCATTCCCTCTCTTTGATAGGAATTGCATTTTAAAAGGGGTTATTTTATCTTCCCACATTCATTCCATCCTTCTTTCTCAATTAATCAAATAAACATGCAAACATGCTCAACTCATAGTTAGGCTAGTGTCCAGAAATCACAGAAAGAACTGATGAAAGAATTAGAGCACAGCTATATACATTTCACTATTTGCACCCTTTCAAGTTTTTGTTTACCATTGTGTTAAAGTACAACATCTTAAAATGAGAACATTCTTGCACATGAAGACCGAGCTTGTTTTACAATTCTTTTTCTTGATGACAAGATTCAGTTAGAAATCGTCAAACAGTAAAAACATTACATATATTTATTTTTACGATCGTAAAAATAAAGGAACATTGCAATAACTTCAAATTGAGAATGCAATGCTAATCATTTAATAGGGAATGTTTTCTCATTGCACACAATGCTTGTACGTAATGGCCGTGTCTATTTCACAAGGTAAGTGAAACATTAATCCATCACATAAAAGTATCATTGCACTGGATTTATTTCCAAGCTTTGAATATTGCAGGCAGGTTTGTTTTAAAAGGCACAAACACATAAATATTAGAGAATTGAATAGCATTCATTCACATGTGAACACCTCCGCTGTTACGGATCTCGTCCACTATCCACACAACAGCTCAAGAAAACATTAACCACTGATCACCCACCAGTGTAACAAAGCGTGAAAGAAGCCAATGCTCAGTGTAAATGCCAAACTTCCTCACTCTCACCAGAAAAGATAATTAGTTTAAACTAAGCAAGTGATTCTATAATGATGCCGAGAACTAACTGGGGTTAAAACACAAAGGGAGGTTCAACTCCAATCCCCCATCCCGATCCCATCCCCGGTAGACTCCAGTTACCTCGCTGGTTCATTAGAGGACGCTCAGGGGTTATTTTAAGTGTTCATGGTAGCTGGCAGTAAGGGAGCGCCTCGCCAAAGTTGCTGCTGCTGCTGCTGTTGCTGTTGCTGCTGCTGCCGGAGTTTGGGCCGCACACACACACACACACACACTGGGCTGAGCTGAGCTGCCAGACTCCCCCCCCTCTCCCTCTCCCTCTCCCTGCGTCAAATGGCGGTCACATGGGCGGCCATCTCCGGCGTTGCCACGGCAACCGGCGCACTGATTTCAACCAAGGCTCCTCCAGCTCTATCATCTTTGATTTCACCAGGTTCAGCCCGAGGGGGGTAACAGCTCAAAGCCCAAAGCCTGCAGAGCTTGCACCCTCCCGCACTGTTGTCCCCCTCCTGCTCTGCCCGTCCTGATCGCCAATGCTCGGCAGGCCAGCGATATTTATCCACACCGCCTCCGGCCTTGGCAACAGGTCCGATGATGCACTGGTGGGAAGAAGCTGAAAGAAAGCTCTTCACTTCAGCAGACAAGTAAGCGATTACCCGAGCAGGGAGCCTCACGAAGAGCGTCTATTGCCATCGATCGTCACCTCCATCCATCTCTCCATCAGCACTCCTTGCCTCCAAAGCCATTCCACCTTCTCACATAGAAACATAGAAAATAGGTGCAGGAGTAGGCCATTCGGCCCTTCGAGCCTGCACCGCCACTCAATATGATCATGGCTGATCATCCAACTCAGTATCCTGTACCTGCCTTCTCTCCATAACCCCTGATCCCTTTAGCCACAATCTAACACCCTCTTAAATATAGCCAATGAACTGGCCTCAACTACCTTCTGTGGCAGAGAATTCCAGAGATTCACCACTCTCTCTGTGAAAAATATTTTTCTCATCTCTGTCCTAAAAGATTTCCCCCTTATCCTTAAACTGTGACGACTTGTTCTGGACTTCCCCAACATCGGGAACAATCTTCCTGCATCTAGCCTGTCCAACCCCTTAAGAATTTTTGAGTTTCTATAAGATCCCCCCTCAATCCTCTAAATTCTAGCGAGTACAAGCCAAGTCTATCCAATCTTTCTTCATATGAAAGTCCTGACATCCCAGGAATCAGTCTGGTGAACCTTCTCTGTACTCTATGGCAAGAATGTCTTTCTCAGATTAGGAGACCAAAACTGTACGCAATACTCCAGGTGTGGTCTCACCAAGACCCTGTACAACTGCAGTAGAACCTCCTTGCTCCTATACTCAAATCTTGGTTCTTGGTTTCTTGGCCCTCCAAAATATTCCAAATTGGAATTTAAACTGGAGGTGGTGGAGGGAGGATTTAAGCTAGAAAGGGTTTTTGGGAAGAAAGAGCTACCTTAAATTTGGTTGCATCTGGTTGGGTAACTATGGTAGGGTGAAGATTATTCCATGCTTTAATTGTGCGGGGGAAGGGAATTCACCCACATGAACCTAATCTTGCTGCATTCCACCCCAACCATTCAGAACCACCTGCTTCCCCCTCCTCCACCACAATCAGATTCAGATTCAGATTCAATTTTAATTGTCATTGTCAGTGTACAGTACAGAGACAACGAAATGCATTTAGCATCTCCCTTGAAGAGCGACATAGCAAACGATTTGAATAGAAAAAAAAAAAATAAGTGTCGGGGGGGGGGGGGGGGGGGGGGGTGGTAATTGGCAGTCACCGAGGTACGTTGTTTAGTAGAGTGACAGCCGCCGGAAAGAAGCTGTTCCTCGACCTGCTGGTTCGGCAACGGAGAGACCTGTAGCGCCTCCCGGATGGTAGGAGGGTAAACAGTCCATGGTTGGGGTGAGAGCAGTCCTTGGCGATGCTGAGCGCCCTCCGCAGACAGCGCTTGCTTTGGACAGACTCAATGGAGGGGAGCGTGGAACCGGTGATGCGTTGGGCAATTTTCACCACCCTCTGCAATGCCTTCCGGTCGGAGACAGAGCAGTTGCCATACCATACTGTGATGCAGTTGGTAAGGATGCTCTCGATGGTGCAGCGGTAGAAGTTCACCAGGGTCTGAGGAGACAGATGGACCTTCTTCAGTCTCCCGCTTCCACCTCCACCCCTCCATGTTTGTCACTCAACCCACTACCACCACCTCCCTAATCCCCATCCCAATAATTCCACCCCTTTGCTCCACCATTTATTCGTTATCCCCTCACCTTTGCTTTCCAGCCTCTTTACCCTCCCTTCCCTATCGCACCACCAACCATCCGCAACCCCATCCATCATCAATCCATTCCACTGCCATTACTGCACCACGACCCTTCCACTAACTACAGTCACCCATCACTCCGTAGCCACCACATTTGTAACCAGAGGTATTTCAGCTTCCTTTGTCAGAAGATTCTGTTATATATTCAACTCCACATTCATGTTCACTTAATTCAAATATCATAGGATCAAGGGACCCGTTACTGTCTATAAGTAACAATCTCTTAATTAAATTAAAATACATTTCTGCATTGATCAGTACTCAAAAGAGAGGTTCTGTCCAGTGCAAATATAATTAGATTGATACGCTCATGTAGCTAAATGCAGAACACAACTAAAGATCTCTGTAACATCCACAACTTAATATTGATTAATAAGGGTAAAGAGAGTGTGTAATGGAGTCATTTTTCGAAGTAAACAAAAGCCCTCTTCACTTTCCATGTCAGGAAAAGAGTCGTAATGTTGAAGGGTGGTATTATACTATATATTTTGTTCTGTCATTAGTGACTAGTATGAAATATTAAATTTATCTAATTTTGTTCACTAATTAAGTAAAGACAGTGGGCCATGTGTTTTTGAAAATGTTTGAATTCATCTTATCCCCAACATTACTTTGCTAGCAAAAATACACTAGCATATGTTTACAATTTGGCAATTTTAATCCACGAGTGGGCAAAATCTATGAATATCTGTATTTCAAGATGCACACACTACCTAGCAATGTATTCATGTTTTCAATTTTGAACAGATGATACATGCAGCTTTTACTTATAAAATGCTTTTTTTTAATGCTTGTAACTCGAACCTAAACAGAGGTATTCCAGATACTGGTGTGCAAGAGTTTAAGAATTGCTGTGCTCTGAACAAATGAAGGCATATTTACAATTAGAAGAAGCAATCCTTTTGCCTAATGCGATTATTATGTACTATGACTGAAATTGTAATCATTTAAAGACTCGGGTATCGATTGAATACATGCCTATCCACTACCCAGTGTTTTGTTCAACTTGTTCAAGGAGCCTTTGCCTCAATTCATGTGCAGAGTTAGCTGACCACAATTGGTTTCAATGCTAGTAAGCCGGACAACGAATAATAAAATGTGTCCCCAGTGCTTCAACACAATGCATATAATTGGAACTGAAAACATGAATAACTGTGCCTTCAGGAAATAGTGTTTAGATGGCGGAAAAATGTATTTAACCCTTAACTTGCAGAATAAACATCCGCACAAAGGGATGCTACATTGAATATTTGAACTGCATTGTGTATCATTTATCTTAGATTGCATACAACAAACTTTATAAGTATACTAGACTAAGCGGGACCCGTTGGGTCCCAGCACCACACGGGAGGGCTGGTTACCCAATGCCATATTTCCCCTCTCCCCCCATTCCAATATTGCTGGCCAGTGGGGGGGGGGAGGTTCTGTTGTGCTAGTTTGTATTATTTGTTGATCACACACACACCCTCCACCTCACAAGAGACACACACACACACACACACACACACAGACTCATTCACACATACACTGACACGAACACACACACAGACTCATTCACACACACACAGACTCATTCACACACACGCACACACAGACTCATTCATACACACACACACACACACACACTCATTCACACACACACACAGACTCATTCACACACACTCACACACGCACACACACAGACTCATTCACACACACACACAGACTCATTCACACACACACACACACACACTCACCCAATACTAAAATGGCAAGTAATTTCAGAACGTGTTGAATATACAGTGTGTAAAACGAATGTTTAAAGCCTCCTGTAGAGGCTGCTGGTGCTGAAGCAAAATCGTGCTTTAAATAACATCCAACTAACACACTCACCATAGACAGAGCCGTGACCCTCTCGCTTCCTCCGTCTGGCAGAGACTGAGTGAGTCACAACACTATCAGGTTTTATAGTCCCTCCTCCCTGCCGCCAGCGGGGGTAGCAGAGAGAATGGCGAATGTTTTTAAAAACATTAATATCTCTCTGATTTTTCATCGATGGGAAAAATCCTCTGGTCCAGTTCGGTGGAGGGGGGCTCTGAGCGAGGTGGCCAAAAATGACGGCCGTAAGTGGCGGCATTCTCTCAAAAATCACATCGCAGTGCGTCAAAAGCGGTCAAGATCTTACTTTTAGTAATATAGATGAAAGAGCGTGCAAGATCTGCCTGGAAATTCAAAGGTACACAAAAATGCTGGAGAAACTCAGCGGGTGCACAGCATCTATGGAGCGAAGGAAATAGACAACGTTTCGGGCCGAAGGGTTTCAAGTAATAAAACAAAAATGTCTGTTAATCATTGCTAAATTTTCTAAATTTTTTCATCATACAAAATCTTTTGCAGTCCTTATACTGCAGTATCAACAAACAAGATGTATATATCTAGATTAATGTTCATCTATCATTATGAACACACAATAAAGCTTTGCATTTGATTGAGCTCACCCATTTTCTTGACCACTGGCTTAATTCTACAATTGCAAACTTATTAACTGTACCCCCAACATCATTGTCCAGGTCATTAAAAACAACAAGGGCAAGGAGGTATGGGTCAGGAATAGGCAGCTAAAACCAATTGTACCTTGGAGCAGCATAGGAGATTGAGGAGCATACTTAGGAAAAAAGAGGGCATGAGGTAACTATGATAGAAGATTAAGGAGAATTCTTAGAGATTTTATGTATATTAAGGGGGGGAAAAGGGGACGAGAGAGAAAAGGGCCACTCAGAAACCCAAAGTGATCATGTATGTGTGGAAATGGGAAAGGTCCTCAAATAATAATTCTCTTGGTTTTACCATGGGGAAAGACATGAACACTAGGAAACTTGAAAAAAAGTTAATGGGGATGTCTTGCAGACTGCCTGCATATTAATCGTGGAGGTGCTGGACATCCTATGGTTTATGGAGCTAGATAATTCTCCCAGGCCTGATTAGATATACCCATGGGAAGCTAGGGAAGAAATTGAAGGAGTCCTGTCTGAGATATATGAATCATCATTAGACACAAGTGTGGTACCGGAACAATGGAGGGCGGCTGATGTTATACCTCAATTTAAGAAGGGCTGCAAAGAAAATCCAGGGAATTATAAACCAATAAACTGAACATTGTGGTAGGCAAGTTACTGAAGAGAATTCTGAACATATAATACACTGTATACATGCAATTGGAAAGACATGGGTTGATTCGGAATAGACAACATGGCGTTGTGCACGGGAGATTGTGTCTCACAAATTTGATGGAGTTTTTTGAAGAAGTAACCAAGAAGGTTGGGAATGGTAGGGAATTGAAGAATAGAGGGATCTGGGTATAACCGTGCATAGTTCCTTGAAGGTGGAATCTCATATAGATAGGGTGGTAAAGAAAGCTTTTGGTATGCTAGCCTTTATAAATCAGAGCATTGAGTATAGGAGCTGGGATGTAATGTTAAAATTGTACAAGGCATTGGTGAGACCAAATCTGGAGTATGGTGTACAATTTTGGTCGCCCAATTATAGGAAGGATGTCAACAAAATAGAGAGAGTACTGAAAAAGCTACTTATCTTAACTACTAAACCAGGTTCGCTTCTTAATAAACAGACACCACACAAACTGTTTGGTAGACCAGTTCAAAACTTTACTTAACATCGGCCGATGGAAGGGAGGGAGAACTCCAGTCAAGTGACCAACACAGACACTTGACTGTGCTCAGTCACCTTCTCTGAACAACAGAATTACATTGCTTTAAATAGGTTTTTTGTCCCCTTATCACATTCCACAGACATTAGTCATGGTCAGAAGTACTGGAAAAGGTTTCCACAGAATGCATCACATCAAACCTTTTTTTTACATGGTACAAGATATACTAAAAACATTGTCCATTTGTTTATCTCCAAATAGACCACCCCAGCTCTCTTCGCTGCTTCCTCTGTCATTTGGTCCCTCATAAATATAGGTAATTTGTTTACAAAGATGTGACCACCTATGTCTCTCTTCCTCTATCACCTCCTCCCCCATAAACATTTGTCATTTGGTTTATGGCATCTCCCTGTGAAGATTTAACCAGCTATCTCTATAGCTTCTCCTCTGCCTGTCACTTGGGAGACAATGTTATAGGATTTATTATCTCACACACCCACAACCTAAGGCAAGCCTAACTTGACACTAAATATAAGCTGTAAGCTAGCCCAGAAGTCAATTTAATATCTTCTTATATTTTTAACTAAAATTCGGCTTCATCAGTACAGAGGAGATTTACTAGAATGTTGCCTGGGTTTCAACAACTAAGTTACAGAGATAGGTTGAATAAGTTAGGGCTTTATTCTCTGGAGCACAGAAGGTTAAGGGGGGACCTGATTGAGGTCTTTAAAATGATGAGAGGGATAGACAGAGTTGATGTGGACAAGCTTTTCCCTTTGAGAATAGGGAAGATTCAAACAAGAGGACATGACTTCAGAATTAAGGGACAGAAGTTTAGGGGTAATATGAGGGGGAACTTCTTTACGCAGAGAGTGGTGGCGGTGTGGAATGAGCTCCCAGTGGAAGTGGTGGAGGAAGGTTCATTGGTATCATTTAAAAATAAATTGGATAGGCATATGGATGAGAAGGGAATGGAGGGTTATGGTATGAGTGCAGGCAGGTGGGACTAAGGGGAAAAAAAAAATTTGTTCGGCATGGACTTGTAGGGCCGAGATAGCCTGTTTCTGTGCTGTAATTGTTATATGGTTATATGGTTATATGGTTGATGAAGACAGGGCTATAGTTGTAGTGTATGTGGACTTGAGAAAGCCCTTTTATAAGGTTCTTCACAAAATGTGTTCTGAAAGGTTAGATCACATGGAATCAACATACAGCTAGCTATGTGTATATAATTGACTTCATGTTAAGAAGCAGAGGGTGGTGATGGAAGGTTGTTTTTTTGGAATTATGGTTTGTCTGTCTCGGGTTAACTGGTCCAATTGCTGTTGGTCATTTTATTGTTTTATTTTTATTTAATCTTTATTTAACCAGGAGAAGTAATCTATATCAACGAGTTGGTTGGGAATGTACAAGACATGATTACCAAGTTTGCAGATGATGCCAAAGGTGGTGTTGTTGTAGAAGATGATGATGGTTAGCAAGAATTATATCAGAATTAATTAGGCAAGTGGAGTGAGTAATGGCAATTGGAACTTAATTCAGCTAAGTGGTAGGTGTAGTGTTTTGGGACATCAAACCAAGCCAAGATCATCACAATGAATGGTAGGATGCTGAGTAATGTTATCGATCAGAGGGATCTAGGAGTATGTGTACATTGTTCCCTAAAAACGGCATTGCATGTAGATAGTTTGTAAACAAAGGCTTTTGGCATGCTTGTCTTCATCAAGTATAGAATTTGGAATGCTATTTCACAGTTGTACAATATGTTGGCGAAGCACTTGGGAGTATTGTGTTCAGTTTTGGTGTCCCTGCTATAGAAAAAATGTCTTTAAGCTGGAAAGAGTGGAGAGATGATTGACAATAATGTTGCCAGGACTTGAGGGCCTGATCTATGTTGAGAGGTTGGGCAGGTCAGGACTTTATTTATTGGATTGCAGGAGGCTGAGGAGTGAGTTTATAAAGCCATGAGGCAGATAGATGGAGTGAATGCAAGTGAGAGTGGAAAGATTTCATAGGAACCACAATCGCTCATCTCCTGTGGTTCATCACACATATGACTGCTTTGGATTCTGAGGGGCTCTACTCTCCCTCTCTGGTTACCCTATTTCCTTTAATGTACTTATCTTTGGATTCTTCTTAAACATCTGTCAGAGCAACGAGACTTGGGTGTCATGGTACACCAGTCATTGAAAGTAGGCATGCAGGTGCAGCAGGCAGTGAAGAAAGCGAATGGTATGTTAGCATTCATAGCAAAGGGATTTGAGTCTAGGAGCAGGGAGGTTCTACTGCAGTTGTACATGATCTTGGTAAGACCACACCTGGAGTATTGCATACAGTTTTGGTCAGAGGGAGTGCAGAAAAGGTTCACCAGACTGATTCCTGGGATTCTGAAGTCCTGGGAAAGTCAGGACTTTCATATGAAGAAAGACTGGATAGCTTGTACTCACTAGAATTTAGGAGATTGAGGGGGGATATTATAGAAGCTTGCAAAATTCTTAAGGGGTTGGACAGGCTAGATGCAGGAAGATTGTTCCCGATGTTGGGGAAGTCCAGAACAAGGGGTCACAGTTTAAGGATAAGGGGGAATTCTTTAGGGACTGAGATGAGAAAAATATTTTTCACACAGAGAGTGGTGAACCTGTGGAATTCTCTGCCACAGAAGGTAGTTGAGGCCAGTTCATTGGCTATATTTAAGAGGGAATTAGATGTGGCTAAGGGGATCAGTGGGTATGGAGAGAAGGCAGGTACGGGATATTGAGTTGGATGATCAGCCATGATCATATTGAATGGTGGTGCAGGCTCGAAGGGCCAAATGGTCTACTCCTGCACCTATTTTCTATGTTTCTATGTCTTGCACCCTTTTTGCCCTCCCTGATTTCCTTCTTATGCATGCACCTTCCCAGTTACTTACGATACGATAGAACCTTGTTTATCGCAGGAGGGAAATTGACTCCTGCTGCCTTCTCCATACATACTCCATGCCTCCTTCGTTTTCCTGACCAAAGCTTTATTTTCTCTCGACATTCAGGCTTCCTTACCCCTCCCTGCCTTGCCCTTCATTTAAACGGGAACATGCGTGCTTTGAACTATCACCGTTGCACTTTTAAAAGCAGCTCCGCTTCTGGATGTCCCTTTGCCCACAAACAGCTTACTCCAATCAACCTTTGCAGGTTCTGTCTAATGGCAACAAAGTTGTCCTTGCTCTAATTCAGAACTTTACCTTGTCCATAACCATTTTAAAGCAAATAGAACTGTGGTCACCAGTCCTAATAGCTTTCCTACCAACATTACCAGCCCTACCCAATTTCCCGAGAGTGGGTTAAACTTTGTTCTATTGAACAGTTGCAAAGGTACAGTGGAAAAGAAAATTGGGAAGTGTGTCAAGGATTGTCTCCTATACCAATATGTTACAGATATTACCCAGGAACAGGCTATTTTAAATGAGGTAGGATTAATGAGAGATTTCATAATAGAGGATCCCCTCGGGAGTAGTGATCACAGCATTAAAAAAATCCAGATATAATTTGAAGGCAAGCATTCCATATTCCAAACCAGTGTTCTCAACTTAAATACGAGCAATTACAAGAGATGGAAATAGAGTTGGGTAGATGGACTGGAAAAATAGGCTAAAGGATGGGTGATTAGATGAGCTGTGGCAGATATTTAACCAGCTTTGATCAACGGGAATCTATCTGAAATAGAACAAAAAGGATTAGATGGGAAAGAGCAACCATACATACTTAACAAAGGAGGTCAAGGAAAATATTTAATTAAAAACTAAAGTATATGAGGTTGCAAATCTTGTGATAGAACAGAAAGCTGTAATTTTTTCAGGAACCAGCTGCGGGAGTCTAAAAATCTAATCCGGTGGAGAAAATTGATTATGAGACAAAACTGCCAAGTAATATCACAAGAAAATATCACAAGCTTTTATTGGTATATAAAAAGAGGAATCCTAAAGTAAGCCAGAAAATGACTAGCGGGAATTAATAACGAATTAAATATCAGGCAAGTGTAACCAATGCCTTGCAACAGTCTTACTGGGGAAGACACTGCAATTACTCCAAAGAGATTACTTTTCAGGTTGGGATCCTTCTTCAACCAGCTGGAATAGGGGGCAGAAAGCTGGAAAAGAGAGGTGCTGGTGGGGCAAAACTTGGCAAATGATAGATGGATGCAGATGGGAGGAGTGATCAGCAGACGGGTGGAATGCGACAAAGGCTAAAGTTGAAAAGAATGCACAAGGGTCTCCGATAAGTAAAGAAGAGGAGGTGTGAAATGTGCAAATGGAGGGAGGGTTGTGGAGGATTGGAATGGGGAAGGGAAAAACAGGTAGGATGAAATGAAATATGGGAGATGGGTGGGGCATACAGAGGAGAGGAAAGGAACAGGGTGACCAGGGCAGTGGCAGATGTTGGGAGAAATGAGAAAGATGGAGAGGGAGAGAGAGAAAGAGGGGTAAGGGGGGCAGGAGGGAGGATTATAAACTGAAATTGGTGAATATAATGTTCAATTTAACCTTTGTGCTCAATCACACTGCATTCATCTGCCAACCACCCCTCTTGGCATGTATCCACCTATCATTTGCCACATTTTGGTCCATCCTTACCTCTTTTCCAGCTTTCTTACCCCTATCCCATCGTCTGGAAAAGGGTCCCAACCTGGAGTGTCACCTGTCCATTCCCTCCAGTGATGCTGTCTGACTGGCTGAATCCCACCAGTACTTTGTTATTATCTGCATTAAACTGAATTGCCTTCTATGAGCTATGAGTGGTTGCATTACTCAGAAAAGATTAAAGATCTTTAGCAGCTGCTCCTCGTTACTTATAAGCATACTATAATCTTCTTGTAAATCAACATATTGTATAATCAAATTTATTTTTAACTGCATCCATAGCTCAGACTGACCAGTAAGTCTTTCCTTAATATCTGACCACTTAGAATATTGTGAAAGAATGCTAGTCTGCAGGGCTATCATCATGACTCCTCTATTCGTAGAGCTCCAATAACATGACTCGCATTTCAGTTTATGTCGCTTATTACGTGTCCATTTATCATTTTTGGCATTTTACAGCAAAGTACTGCAAATACTATGTCAAATTATTCTAAATCATGAGGTAAAATCATTTAAAAAATCAATACTTGGATTTGTATCATACATTTTTTCTAATGTCACAACCATATTTAAAATTTAAGGAGCATTTCTTAAGCAGCTATCAGGCACCACTATGTAGCCATTCTTTTCAAATATAACTGTTTTACATTTGTTAAACATTTGTTTACATGTGCATCTCTTTCTTGAGCCCCAAGTTCTTGGGCTTTAGTTCTTCAGTGCATTTCCATGCCTTCCTCCCGTCCTATGAATCATGGAGTCTTACAGCATGGAAACACGCACTTCGGCCCAACATGCGCACACCGGCCAACATGTCCCATCTACACTCGTCCCACTTGCCAGCATATGGCCCACATTTCTCCAAACCTATCCTATCCATGCACCTGTATAAATGTTTCTTAAACATTGTGATAGTACCTGCCTCAACTACCATTCAGTAAGTAAGTGTATTGGCCAAGTATTCACAAACAAGGAATTTGCCTCCCACAAGTAACAACATGACCTACAGTGACATTTACGAATGGCTCAGAAAACACTTAACGTTAATAATAATACAACATTAATGATAAAACACCATTGATCAAGCATGTGAACCAACAAAATACCAGTTCGAAGGGAAGCTACAGATTTTTGGCTGTGAGTAGAGCAACTACTCGTTGATAAAAACTGTTCACTATGTAGATCCTGCCTATGTTAGACTTCCCAAAATGCAACACCTCACATTTCGCTGGATTTAATTCCATGGACCATTCCTCAGGCCACCTGCCCAAACCATCAAGATCCTGCAGCAATTTTTGACAACCATCGTCATTATCTACAATACCATCCACTTTTGTGTCACTTGTAAATTTGCTAACCATGTAATGTATGTTCTCATCCGAATCATTGGTGTAGATGACAAACAGCAGTGGGGCCAGCAATGAACCCTGAGGCATACCACTAGTCACTGGCCTCCATTCCGTAAAGCAACCTTCCACCATCATCCTCTGCATCATTCCATGAAGCCAATTTTCTGTTCATTCAGCCATCTCTCCTTGAATCCCATGGGATCTAACCTCCCAGAGCAGCCTACCATGTGGAACCTTGTCAAAGGCCTTACTAAAATCCATGCATACAACATCTACAGCTCTGCTTGCATCGACCTTTTTGGCCACATCCTCAAAAAACTCACTCAGATTCGTGAAATACAACCTCCCACATACAAAAAGGATTGCAGGGAAAAGGCTGAGAATTACACGCCAGTGAGCTTAATATCTGTGGTCAGAAAGTTACTAGAAAGTATTCTGAGGGTTGGATACATATGCATTTGGATGGACAATGGCTGATTAGGGATTGTCAACTTGGTTTTGTACGTGGGAGGTCGTGTCTCCTACAAGTACTCCAAATGACGTTTCATCAAAACCCTGCACAATGTCGACTCTTCTTTATTCTGTAATTCCAAGCCTCTTGCAATAAAGGTAAATGTACTACACATTAATTACAGGGCTGCCAACTCTCACGCATTGAGCGTGAGACTCACGCATTTCATGAAATTCACACGCTCTCACGCTGATCACAAATTTCTCACGCTCAAATTTTAAAATAAATAAATAAAGTCACGAACAATTCAATTCGCCCAAGGCTTCCAGATCTCCTCCACGCTCACCAATGAGAATAGTTTTCTGTCGGCGGGTTTCCCATAACAAACGAGCAATTTAATTGTCTTAGACTCTTAAGCACACTATTTAAAATGGCAAACTACAGTGCTGGAAATTCAAAATAAAACAAAAATTGTTTTAGAGGTGAGTAAAAACCATGAGGGGAATATATAAGGTGAATGCACAGTCTTTCTCATGGAGTTTTAACCCCGGCCCGGAGCCAGGAGTGGACCTGGTGGGTGGGGCGTCGGTGCTGCCTCCCGAGCCGCAGGGATGAATCTCGGGCTAAGGCTCCGCTCCGATGCCCGACCCCTGGGTCACTGACCCTCATGTCCCCCGGACCCCAGCTGGACACAGAGGGCCAGCCCGCATTCTCAGGGGGGGCGGGGGGGGGGGCGGGGAGAAGACACGGTGGGGGGGAGTGGGGGTGGTGGGGGGGAAGAGCCCGGGGGGGAGGCGTGGGGGGGGAAAAGGGAAACGCACCCCTGAGCATCGCCAAGTCTCCGCTCACTGCGGATGTTGTACCCGCTTCACTCTCACACACACACAAGGTTTAAAGGGATATGGGCCAAATGCGGATAAATGGAACTAGTTTAGATGGGGCATCTTGATCTGCATGAACAGGTTGGGATGAAGGGCCTGTTTCCATGCTGTAAGACTATGACACATTGTAGAAAGGGTGCAATTGCATTGGAGAGTATCCAGGGCAATTTATGAAGATGTTGGCAGTGCTGGAATTTTATTTTTACTTTGAGGAAAGATTTGATAACTAGGATTGTATTCTCTGCAGCAAAGATTTAGTTGAAGTGAATAATATTATGAGAATAGGACCTGTTTCGCTTAACAAAGAGTGTAGGAAGAAACTGCAGATGCTAGTTTACATTGAAGATAGACACAAAAAGCTGGAATAACCCAGCGGGACAGGCAGCATCTTTGGAGAGAAAGAATGGGTGATGTTTCGGGTCGATACCTTCAGACTGAAGAGGTTGAAAACCAGCCATAAAACACAATGACTGGATATGTGTGTTATCCAACCAAGGGCAGAAATCAGAATCATGTGTTCATCTTTATTGACGTGACTCCACAATAAATATATTACAGAAAAAATAATTTAATGGGGTAGCACGTTGGCGCAGCGTTAGAGTTGCTGCCTTACAGCACCACAGGCCCAGATTTGATCCTGACTAGGGTGCTGTCTGTACAGTATTTGTACATTCTCCCTATGACCACATGGGTTTTGTCTGGATACTGCGGTTTCTCCCACATCCGAAAGAAGTGCAGGTTTGTAGGCTAATTTACTTCTGTAAATTGTCCCTGACGTGTAGGATGGAACTGGTGTATGGTAGATTGCTGGTCGGTGTGGACTAGGTGGGCCAAAGGACCTGTTTCCATATATATGTTTTACATATATATCTTAATTTCATTGAACAATATACGATTGAATATGTGGAATTATTTTAGTTTTGGTTCTATTGTCAAAAGGTAAGGTAGATTGTTTTATTTGTGCAGAACAGTGATGGAAGTCTGACACGCCTTGTTTCTCTGTTTTTTTCTCTATATATATGCATAGCAGCATGAATTATAATCTGGTTTCCATACATGAATATAACCATATAATAATAACCATATAACAATTACAGCACGGAAACAGGCCATCTCGACCCTATTATACTAAGGTCTTTCATGTGCTGCACCTATTGATCAGAGCCTGGCTCTACTGTGGAACGTAATTAGGAATGTAATTTAGCCTAATTTAATCCAATTTAAAGCATGAATGTTGCATTCAAGTGTAAATTAAAAGACTCGCTACATTATGCACCAGATTGCACAATTTCAAGCTGAAAAATGCAAAAGCTCCCAACCCCCTCCCCCCTCAGTCACTACGCTCCCTCGCAATTGCTCACTCTCAACTCTCACCCAATGTTGGCAACCCTGTAATTACTTGCTGTGACTCAAAATGTGCTTTCTGTCTCATAAACCAGCACACCTTATACACACTAATATTCAGTATTTTTCATTCCATCTACCAATATAAATGCCTTTACATATTCATACATCATGCTCTGCCCATACTATATCCACTCAGTCTCCATTATCTTCTCTGCTAGTTATATCCTCAACAATGATTTCCCCTTCATAAAAAAAAGTTGGAATTGGCATTTGATAACTTAATCAATGACTGCAAATCTTTAATACCGAACATTTGTCTGGGTTCGTTTGTTTCCTTTAACTAATGGTTCTTATAAACATAGTGAGTTTGATGATCATATCTGGGAAAGTAACGGTGACCCTTACACCTGGCCTCATCATCTCAGCTTGGATAGGGGAAAGAATGTCTTAGATATCCATCCCATTAGACTGGTGTCCAATAATCCCTAAAATGACAATGCAGAATCAAGATCAATCATAGAATCATCTTCTCCCATTCCTCCACCTCAAAACTGGCTGTGGGTATGAAGATTCTGTGCTTCAGGTCACACACAAGCACTTTGCAGAAGGACAACTGATGCCAGTTAAACGTCATCCTCGGAGGAGTTGCATCAGGACAGATATGGAAAAAATGGAGAGAGGAGGCACTATGAATCCCTTTATTTTCTGAAAAATGAACCCTGTCATATGTAATTAAGAAAAGCACTTAAGGTGGCATATCTTAATGTTGCTAGGTAACAGTGCTTGTCGATTAGTCTCAATGTCAATAAATGCTGCATTGAATGTAATCTGGACGAAAACCAGGAAACGATAAGAAATGTTCCATAAACATCAGGCATGTACCGTAAAAATTAATCTGTTCAAAATGTTGAATTAATAATTAAAATAAAGTAACAGACGATAAAATAACATTGCATTTGTTTTTGACACATGACAATGTACATATCTCTTTAGTTCAGTGATTGGCAACCTACAGCCCCCGTGCTGAATGCGGCCGTAACCCAAAATCAACCGGCCCGTGGGCGTATTTTTTTCCCTGTAATTATCCGGCCCGAAGATTTCCATCATCTCCGGTACCTCCCGGCCCGAGGCCGCAGGCGCGGTAACGCAAGGGCGCAAGGAGGCCTGCGCAGGCGGCTACAATGGCGGGACCGCCGAGCAGCGCCGAGCAGCGTGTACCAAGCACAGCCGAGTTCTGGCTGCACCGCATCCTGCGCAAAGCCGCCGGCATGGCCGTGCACCTTCTGTGTCTGGGCTTCACTGTCGAGATCAGGATTGTCAATACGTCGGGGACGAGTGAGTGTGAGTATTTGAGCCACCGCCTTCAGGACAGAGCCAAGGCAATGGTCCATAGGTGCGCAATTCGTGAGCACCCGTAACCAAAGATTATAGAGCAGAGCAAGATAGACCACTCCTCCGAAATCCAATGGACTGACGTGTAGTACGTAACGGAATGTCACGGCCGCCATTTGTTTATGCCAAACGCGACATCTTTGGTAGCGGGGACGGACTCCACAGTTATACAATCTGCTCTTACATCAAGTCGCAGGGAAAAGCAAAGATACTAGAGGCTCCTCTAGTATCTTTAGAGGCTTTCCTCCACTCCTGAGTTGATCCAGGACTGATTTTCGGTCCCCCCCGATATCAGGTGAAGACGGCCAGCGGGAGAGCCTCACGCGTCTGCCCGCGATTGGCGCTCCCGAGGCAGCGGGCAATGCTCCTCTAGTATCTTTGGTGTAATCCATTCCAAAGATTGATCCGTTCTATCATCTTTGGTGTAATCAGTGTTGTGGGGAACAGTGTTTTATACAGCATCGATAACTTCACATATTTAGTTAAAATTATTGTATATTTTATTAATATTATTGTAAATTGCAGCTCAATAAAATGGCGTCATGTCATACCCATGTCATACTACGCTTTTTTCGCAGAGTGGCGCATCTTGCTCTGCTCTATAATCTTTGCACGTAACTAGGGGCCAGTGCCAGGTGGCGTCCTCGAAGGGGGCGGGATCTATGTGAACATGTGATTTGATGCCTGCCATCTGGGGTGGGATGGGGTTGGGATCCATGTGCACAAGTGATAAATGTGGCCCGCCATCCGCTCACAGACATGCGTCCTGACCCCTATGCAGGACAAGGTTGCCGACCCCTGCTTTAGTTGGTATCTTGATATTGCTATATAGCATTAAATATTTACAACCGCCAAAAGCCACATTTTATTATCTATACACACCTGATTATAAACAAAATATCAAATTCATATGTTCAACAGAAATACATAAACATATCTTTGACAGGTGCACATACCAGCCTCCCCCTCATCGACTCCATCAAGTAGTTAACATCAAAGATCTTATAGCGAAGCAAGATGGGTTACTCTCACGCAAACGTGTAGTACACTCATGGGCGGATTCATGGATGATTATATGACTCATTTTAGCAACCAGCCTCCGCCATCTTGTTCCGCCATCTTGTTCCGCCATCTTGCTCCGCCATCTTGCTTCCGGCATTGGAGATTGCCGGAAGCAAAGATTGGATCCGCAGCGGGGAGAGGGAGTGCGCGGTCTGGGGCAGCGGGAGAGGGAGTGCGCGGCCCGGGGCAGTGGGAGAGGGAGTATGGGGTCCGGGGCAGCGGGAGAGGGAGTGCGGGGTCCGGGGCAGCGGGAGAGGGAGTGCGTGGTCCGGGGCAGCGGGAGAGGGAGTGCGGGCAGCGGGGAGAGGGGCATAGGAGGGAGGGAGACATTGTAGTGTGGGGGCAGGCGAGAGGTAAGAGAGTTGAGGGGGGGGATAAGGCCTAGTGTGTGTGAAGTTGCGGGGAGGTTTACAATGTTTCTTATTTACAATGTTTCTTATTTAATGTCCCTTGTCTAGTCTGAAATAAAGTTCATTATTGGATCAGAAGAAATATAATTGTGTGTGTTATATGATTATATACATTTATATAATTTTCATGTATGTGTGTTTATAAACATTTTATTCTTTAACAAGAATTAACAGAATTATGAATCTAACCCTATATCACACACAAAAAGTTCCCGCACATGGCAATTACCCTGCGAGTCGGGTAGGTTCCGGTTAATACAAAATCAACTCAAACACTGCTTGTGAACCATTTAAAAAGAAATGATTTAAAAAACATTAAAAAAGACAATTACCAGAGTCAAATTTTATTCTTGACAAGAAGTTTGAACTGACAGATTTATGAATCTGACCCACACAAACTGTTGCCCCGCAACATTGATTACACTGCGAGTCGGGTCGGGTCAGGTAGGCTCAGGTTATTAAAATGGGCGGGGAAAAATGCCCAGGATCCCCTCCATAGCGTACTACACGTCAGCCCATTGCATTTAGCAGGAGTAGCCTATCTTGCTCCGCTATAAGATCTTTGGTTAACATAATTAAGGACATAATTACACCCCATTCATTCTCTCTTCTCTCCCCATCAGAACATACAGAAGCTTGAGTGCACATACCACCAGATTCAAGAATAGTTTCTTCCCTCCTGTTATTAGACTCTTTAACGCGTATCTAATATGCTAGTGATGAATTCCCTATCTTCCAATTGATCTCATTGTAGCCTTTACAATTTATATATCTGCACTTTTTTCTGCAGCTGTAACTTTGCACTCTGATTATTTTCTCTTCTGCTCTACCTGACATATGATTTCCGTGGTTAGAATGCAAAACTAAGTTTTTCACTGTATCTCACTGCATGTGACAATAATAAACCAATACCAATGCCAAGTGGATCAACTTCAAGCTGCAGTGCAGTAACAAGCTGTCCCAAAAATTATACATTAGCATGATTATACATGATTAATACAATTCCAGAACTACATTGATAATTGCAGAAATTACATAGAGTGACACTCTATATAAATCTATACACAAATTGCAATACATTAAATGTAATTGCTTTTGTGAGCATTGCAGGACTGTACAATTGAATACTTAATTAGTGAAAGGTCTAGGGATCAAACAATCAAATATCTGTTTTTTCAATAGCAGGGCATCCCACAGCATCTTCTTTAAATTAGACTTGACACTGCCACCTAGACTCCATAAACCTGTATCATTAATGAAGACTATAGAACACCAAATTCTATAACACATCTGGTTCACAAATGTCCTTCAGCTGTGGCTCTAGAGTCCAGACAACCAATGTGTTGCCTGTTACCTACCTCCTCAGTTCAAGGCTATTAGGGGTGAAAAACAAAAGCTGGTATCGGTGTAGTGTACACATGGCCTCAGACCCATTTAAGATGTTGACTCTTAACTGTCTTCGCAATTACCCTCGTGATCCATTCAGTTCAAAGCAATCAAGCCATAAAGATTACATTGCCAGCAAGAATCACATTCCATGAACAAATAAATTATGTATTTTTAGAAATTGTAATGAAGGTAGTATGAAAGTGAGCTATCATCCACTAAACGTTTTTACAAAACAAACACAAATATTTTTAAGATAATTGTTCCATTCAAGAATTCACAGAATCAGTCATTTTTCATTCTTCTGAAAATGGGCATTTTTTGTTACCAAGTTCATATGGGGTAATGCAGGAAGATGAGCGTCAGCTCCCTGCACAATTTGGCCCAAGTTCTGATCAGAAAGCCCTGAGGACCAATTACAGTTCCCTATGGGGCTGAAAATTGTGAAAAGTTTTATTTTCAGATCTTGTTACCAATTTAAGATAATGAGTAGAGATAATGAGTAGAGGAGAAGAGATTTATTTGAAGTGAATACAATCATGAGAGGCCAAGGTGGAATAACATCCTAACAACCGGACCCCCAAATATGACATGGTCAAGCTTCTCTTGCAATGCTCCAAATGGAACATTACATAATCCATCCCATGCAGCTCTGATGTAGAAATTGCACCAGGATCACAAGGGTTCATTTTCACAGTCACTCCAGAAAAAGTAATGATGTTTCTTTGCATAATGCTGAAAAAAAATAAATAATGTAATAACATTTCCAAAAAAAATAAATACTGAATTAGTTAGATCACAGATCCCAAAGAAAGTTGCCTTTGTTGATGAAGTGGAGATTTAATATGATGATGGTCCTGGGTGCAATAGAGAGGTACAGAATCATTTCCCCATTTCCAGAGAAATTAATAACTCGGTGCGAGATACGGTTATTGGTCAAAAGATTAAATTGAGGTAAAGAAAAATATTTCCAATCAAGACAATGCCGTGAGTCTAAAACTCACTGCCAGAAAGGATGGTAGAGACAGAAATTCTTACCCTGTTTGTGTACTGATGCAACATAACCATTAAGGCTCCAACAGGACAACTAGGAAGTGGGACAAAGATACTGTACTTTTGTGAAATGAATGGGCCCCTGTTGTGCAATCATTTCCCTTTACTATATTGTATGATATTCATAGATTGAGCAAGAAATGATCAATTTTGAACCTTAAGGCGATAAAACGATTTCTAAATGGAAAAAGAAAGAAGCAGTTTTGTGTCCATGGTCATATTCCACATGTTGTCTAATAATTGGAGTCCATCCTTTTTTGAATCATAAATTGGTGAATTGCAGAAGAAAAAGTTGATAAAAAGCTCAGTTTAAAAATTGTTAGCATAATTATGAATATTGATCTTCATAATGTCCACAACACTGCGCCAGAAAAGCAGGGGAGTTGATGGTAAGAAAATAGGAAAGGAAAGGCACTTCACTGATAGGTATGTTTGTGGGTTTACATGAGATAACCTCGCCCAACGGGCCTCCATTGCACGGTGTGGGCTCATCAAGGTACCAGCAAATGCAGCACCTTGCATTGAGGTACATAATATAGTTATCAGAGATTATACAGTGGGCGGCACAGTGGTATAGCTGGTAGAACCGCTACCTCACAGGTCCAATGACCCCCGGTGCTATCCGTGTAGAGTTTGCACATTCTCTTTGTGACCATATCCGTTTCATTTGGGTGCTCCAGTTTCCTCCCGCATCCCAAAGACATGTGGGTTGGAAGTCCAACTATAAATTGTCCAAAGTGTGTAGATGAGTGGTAAAATCTGGAGGGAATTGAAGGGAATTTGGAGAGAATGAAATGATACTCACATGAGATCCAACACAAATAATGTAGGAAGGAACTGCAGATGCTGGTTTAAATTGACAGTAGACACAAAATTCAGGAGCAACTCAGGCAGCATGTCCCACTTCCTTATTTATACACTTCCTTAGCTATGTACCGCCCACTTCCCTGACATCAGCCTTGGTGGCCATGGACTCAGTGGATTGAAGGGTTGGTTTCTCTGCTATATTAATCAATGGTTGTAAATCACTACTACTTTAACAACAATTTCTGTCAACAAATAAAAAATGGCCATTACACACCAGATCATGTCAATTAAGTATGCATCTAATGCTGTGCAAATATTAGATGCACAAAGCCAAATCTAGCTCAGAAATTATTTTTTTTTAATTGATATTCTCAAATTTGAAATTAAAACAGAAAATGTGGGAAACACTTAGCAGATCAGTTAACATCTGCGGAAAGAGAAACAAAGTTAATGCATCAGGTCCAAAGTCTTCAGCATTTTCTGTTTTTATATGCTGCATTGTCATGCGGAAGATGGCAAGAACTTTGGAATTGGTTTGAAAAAGTAATTTTATATATTTTGCTTAATTTACTAACACTTTGCGATGTATGCAACTAACGTTGTTCAATAAACACTGGCATTGTAATAGCTAATGTGTCCAACAGTTTAATTAAAGTCTGTTGGCTAAGGAGATTGATCATGGGACAAGAGAATTTAGCACAAGACTTATAATTATTTGAACATGAGTGTTCCACTGATGGAGAGGATTTCACCTTTATATGTGGTGCCTGCTGCTAGAAATAAAACATAAGACAGTTTCACATTTAATGTTGCCAGGAGTACGAAACAACAGAAGGAATGTGTGGGAACTGTTGGTCTCTTGGATCAATTGAGAGGAATTTCCTTTTGAACTGTGGTCATGAGTGGTGCTGTGATCTGCTGCTGCTAGATTTGCTGCTGTGAGGGGTCTTCACCAGCAGCAGAACTATGAGAACTGTGTTTAGTTTAATAAGATAAATTCCTTGTTACAAAATGATTAATAAAACAACTTTCTCAAACATTGATTACATCAAAAATCATATTGTAATAAGCTAAGTTTTGCAACATACCCAGAAAAGGCAAGGCTGATTTTGTTCCCCCTAATGTTCACTAATCAACCTGGAAACTCATTCATACCCATTGCCATAAACAGCTTAAATACAAAATGAACAATGGACAAATTAACCCTGACACATTGTCACTTTACACGTATCCACAACTTTTATCTTGTCTATTTTTACAGTTTTTAATCTTTATATTTGCTTTTAAGATCGATACACACTGTGTGTGCTCACAGAAATCTGTGTTGTATGAGTGCTTATCAGTACATTGTCCTGTCTGTATGTTGAGCCACGTCAAAGAAGATTTTCTGTTACGACAGACAATAAAGTTTTCTGAATCTGAATCTGAATCTGAAACTATCACAAGTGCAATTAAAAATGTGGAAATTATTTTGTTTTGCAAAATTGCCCACAAATTGTTACAATTTTTAAGCAGTGGATTTTTGAAAAGTAATGGGTGAGATTGGATAAAAAAACAAGGAATAAAATCAAAAAATAAAGCACAGGGGTGGAGCAGTAGAGTTTCTGCCTCAGAGTATCGGAGAACTAGGTTCAATCTTGTTTGTGTGGAGTTTGCATGTTACCCCTGTGACCACATGGGTTTGCTCCGGTTTCCTCCCACATCCCAAAGACGTGCAGGTTTGTAGGTTTCGGCTAGTGTGAAGGATAGAACGAGTGTACAGGTGATCGCTGGTCGACACGGACTTGGTAGGCCGAAGAGCCTGTTTCCACGCTGTATCTCTAAAACTAAAACTTAGTGGGTCAGGCAGTATCTCTGGAGAACATGGATAGGCGATGTTTTGGCACCCATTTTCAGACTGATTATTGTAGTGGGAGAACTGGAAGAGATATGAGAGTCACACAAAATCTGGTCAGTGAAAGGTGAATACAGGTTCTGTTTTTAGTTCAGATTACCATCATTTGCAGTTTTCTTATTTTTATTAGAATGATATCTGCATACGAAGATTTCAAAAGAAGATCCATTACAAAAAATATTTTTGTCTTTGAAATTTAGATGGTTAAGGAGTGTTTTTATTGAAGTTTTCAAGATATCTAGGTTAATGCTGTTGGTGATTCTTTTCATGCATAAACTATGTGTGAATTTCAGCACTTAGGAAGAAGCAACGGTGTTGTGTTTCCAATTCGGAAACATTGAGCATGAGTAATTTTTAGCATCCTGCATACCAGCTGAAAATAAATTGTTAATTCACATCATATTCATACCTCTTAATGGAGCTTTTCTTCTTCCCAGTCTGAAGAAGGGTTTCAGCCCGAAACATTGCCTATTTCCTTCGCTCCATAGATGCTGCTGCACCCGCTGAGTTTCTCCAGCATTATTGTGTACCTTCGATTTTCCAGCATCTACAGTTCCTTCTTAAACACCTCTTATTGGAGAGATGAGCTCTGAATCAAACCACATTCTAGCACTATTTTCTAGCATGGTGAACACAGACCTAGGGACAGCCACTTGTTTAGACAATGCTGTTATTGACAACTGTGTTGAATAGGTGTACATCTTAGGAAACATCCTTGTTTGGTGACCCAAGAGACACTCAAAATTTCAGATGAAGTATCAGTGGGAGAGAGTGGCCAGGGAGATACCCAAATGCCAAACCATATGAGGAAAGCAGATTTCCTTTCCCTGAAAGACATTAGTGAATAAGGTGTTTTTTTCCAACAATCAAATAGTTTCTTAGTTAATGTCACCAAGAAGAGCTTTTTATATAAATTCTGGGTATACTTAATTATTGCTGCTTTCTGCTTTACAGGTCTTCCCAGGATACAAATGTTTCAGCACGTGCATACAAACAAACAGGATGACTGGCAGATAGACGCAAAATGCTGAAGCAACTCAGCGGGTCAGGCAGTATCTCTGGAGAAATGGAATGGGAGACGTTTCTGGTCGAGACCTCTGAAGAAGGGTCTCGACTCCAAAACGTCAATTCCTTTTATCCAGAGATGCTGCCTGACCCCCTGAATTACTCCAACATTTTGTGTCTATCTTTGGTGTAAACCTGCAGTTCCTTCCTACACAGGATGGATTTGCCAGGTGTTGCAGCACTGCAGGCAACTTTGCCATTTGAAAACTCAGTTTGCGGCAATAGAATTGCACCTTTCAGAGAAATCTGAGTGGTTGAGTGAAATAACATGGCTAATATGCACATTGTCCTTAGTTGGTTCATTTAATATATTGCTGGGTGGTTGCATTTCTGAATTGCAAACTACTTGGGTTACAAACAGTCCAGGAACGGAACATTTTCATGACATCGGGAAGACCTGTATTGGAACTATTAATTATATTTAAATTGCAGAAAATCACAAATTTCTATGAGGTCAAATAATATGGGTGGGGTGTTGGCACTGAAATAGCAGTCTTGGGGAAATATGATTGGAAAAGCAAGTTGCTCCTGAGTAAATGAGAACCGTAAATTTTCAGATCAGTGAGGTTGAAAATCTTGCAGGTTTGGCTGCTTTAGTAATGAGGATATTTACTGTTAGGTGCAAACTCCACCCAAAAGTCTGAAGTTGAATTTCCTGATAAGGCATTAAGATACCTAGAAATGTGTGCCATATTGTTCAACCTCATTGCATCATTTCTGTTTGAAAAGTTTGAAGTTTTAGATCTGATTTCCTTTCTAAAAAGGGCATTGAAGCTCTAATTTTTTGCTTGCAAAGTCAAAGTTAAAAAGAGCATGTCTATAATTGCCAAGGGAAGCACAAGATTTGCATAGAGAAATTCCAATGAATTCTATCAAATGGAACATTTTGCCTTAAAATTGATTGATGTATATCTGGAAATCTGCAATTACTAACAGTGTATCTCTAACAGCTGCTCAGATTATAATAGCAAATTATAAGATCATTCTCCAAAGGCAAGCCAATTATGTTGCTACATACAAGATCTACACATAGTAACAGACAAAGCCCTTTTATAGGATTGCATCCAAAATGTAATCAAATAAAGTGTTTTTCTCGCTGTGATGTGAGGTCTTGCTTCACCACACACACACACACATACACTGACCACAGACAAAGTACCCAAAGTAACTGGAAGTTGGAAAAGCTGGCTTCAATGAAGATGACAGGAGTAAAGAATTCCTTTATGTAGAAAAGAAAGGCCCAATGAGGGAGAACATTAACCATTCTGTCACATTTCTTATTGTTTTATCAGCTCACTTCAGTGCCGCTGACCTTAATACATCACCACTGACACTACCACTGCATGATTTACATGAAAATGAAACTTGTTCCTTGCCTATTTTTCTGGTTTTCTATACCATGAAACATTGTGTCTCCTCACCATGGCAATCAGCAACAATTCAACACCGCTGACCAGAGGCATTGGGATGGATCACTTTGCATCTACTGTATAACCCACCCTACCACAGCCGAAAGTCATCTGCACTTTGCAGGGCCACTCTGAGATCCCACTCGGGACTGAAGGCTGATAAATCCCCAGGGCCTGATGGTCTGCATCCCAGGGTACGCAAGGAGGTGGCTCTAGAAATCGTGGACGCATTGGTGATCATTTTCCAATGTTCTATAGATTCTGGATCAATCCTGTGGATTGGAGGGCAGCTAATGTTATCGCACTTTTCTACAAAGGAGGGAGAGGGAAAGCAGGGAATTATAGACCAGTTAGCCTGACAGCAGTGGTGGGGAAATATGCTGGAGTCGATTATTAAAGATGTAATAGCAGTTGGATAGCATTAACAGGATCGGTCCAAGTCAGCATGGATTTACGAAGGGGAAATCAATAGGCAATGGACAAAAGGTGCAGGTTTAGGCCATTCGGCCCTTCAATATGATCATGGCTGATCATCCACAATCAGTATCCCGTACCTGCCTTCTCGCCATTTCCCCTAACTCTGCTATCTTTAAGAGCTCTATCGAACTCTCTCTTGAAAGCATCCAGAGAATTGACCTCCACTGCCTTCTGAGGCAGAGAATTCCACAGATTCACAACCCTGTGAAAAAGTTTTTCCTCGTCTCCGTTCTAAATGGCTTACCCCTTATTCTTAAACTGTGGCCCCAGGTTCTGGACTCCCCCAACATCGAGAACATGTTGCCTTCCTCTAGCGTGTCCAAACCCTTAATAATCTTATAAGTTTCAATAAGATCCCCTCTCATCTTAATAAATTCCAGGGTAGACAAACCCAGCCTTTCCATTCTATCAACGTATGATAGTCCCACCATCCCGGGAATTAACCTCGTGAACCTACGCTGCACTCCCTCAATAGCAAGAATCATGCTTGACGAATCTTCTGGAATTTTTTAGGGATGTAACAAGTAAAATGGACAAGGGAGAGCCAGTGGATGTAGTGTAGCTGGACTTTCAGAAAGCCTTTGATAAAGTCTCACACAGGAGATTAGTGGGCAAAATTAGAGCACATGGTATTGGGGGTGGGGTATTGCATGGATAAAAAATTGGTTGGCAGACAGGAAACAAAGGGTAGGGATTAACGGGTCCTTTTCAGAATGGCAGGCAGTGACTTGTGGGGTGCCACAAGGCTCGGTGCTGGGACCGCAGCTATTTACAAGATACATTCATAATTTAGATGAAGGAATTGAAAGTAACATTAGCAAATTTGCAGATGGCAGTGTGAACTGTGAAGAGGATGCTATGAGGATCTAGGGTGACCAGGACAGTTTGGGTGAGTGGGCAGATGCATGGCAGATGCAGTATAATGTGGATAAATGTGAGGTTATCCAATTTAGGGGCAAGAACGGGAAGGTAGATTATTATCCGCATAGTCAGGTTAGGAAATGGGAAAGTACAACGAGTCCTGGGTGTCCTTGTACATCAGTTACTGAAAGTAAGCATGCAGGTACAGCAGGTAGTGAAGAAAGATCACAAAGTTAATTCACGAGGTTAATTCCCAGGAAGGAGCGACTGGGCTTGTATTCACTGGCATTTAGAAGGATGAGTGGGTATCTTATAGAAATATATAAAATTATTAAGGGATTGGACACGATAGATGCAGGAAACATGTTCCCGATGTTGGGGGAATCCAGAAACAGGAGCCACAGTTTAAGAATAGGGGGTATGCCATTTAGAGCTGAGATGAGGAAAAACCTTTTCACAATGAGAGTTGTGAATTTGTGGAATTCTCTGCCACAAGAAGACAGTGGAGGCTGATTCACTGGATGCATTTACTAGAGAGTTAGATAGAGTTCTTAGGGTTAGTGGAATCAAGAGATATGGGGAGAAGGCAGGAACGATGTACTGGTTGTGGATGATCAGCCATGATCACATTGAATGTTGGTGCTGGCTCAAAGGGCTGAATGGCCTACTCCTGCACCTATTGTCTATGCATCTATGTGTCAGTTGTTGTGAAAATTGTTGAAATGCCATTCTGAGTATCATACACAAATGAAATGTTAAAATTGGTCTCTAAGCAACCAAAGTTAAAAGAGAGGAATGCATTTTGAAATTCAGTCGTTTAAGAGTTACTGCAGACAAAATGTTTCTTGATGTTGAGGCAGTTCTACTTCTTCATGAGGTTGAATAAGTGCTTCACAATAAGTGCTTCTATTTCATTCATGATGATGAACAGAAGCAAAGAAAGGCTGAAGATGCCAAAGGCATGCTATCCAGACCTGTTGCTATGGTAATCATCTTTATCCTCTGTCACAGCTACAAGACTGAAGAGTCGTGCAGTCTAGAGAGGGAAGAACTTTGGCATATGGACAACTGGACAGTTGTAAAGTTGTAAATTCATGCCTCCATTTCCTTCCACGCTTAGAAAACGTATGCCAGTTTTCACCAATAGATTTGGCAGTTATCGTTCCCTAATAATTACTTAGAGCGGCATTAACAGGTGCAGCTCATTTCCTCCAATTCCACCACATGAGCGAGATGTGGGCATCTAACAAAAACCTTGCAAGAGTAGAAAATGGTCTATCCCATTAGTGTATAGCTGGCCAATTATCATTTTCAACCAAGCATTCATGCAAATTTGTGGTTCTCAAAAAGCGACTATAATGTTTTGATTTTGTACAAATTATCTATGTCCAATATGAATGCAAGCAGATGAGGTAATGTTATTGTTTGCCTCTTCATCTGAAGGATATTGGCACACACAAGACTGCCATGGACAAAATTGTGCACTATTCAACAGCTAGAATATTATGACGCACATTTGGATCGTAACAGAACATAATATTTCTTCGTGCGGGACCTAGCTATACACAAACTGACAAGTTACATTTGCCACTGCAATTCAAAGTCTGTAAAGTCTTTCCTGCGGTCTTTCCTCAGGAAAGACTTTACAGACTTTGAATTGCAGTAATATTATTGCAGAATTTGAATTGCAGTAATATAATTGCAGTATTTACTCAATGGGTGAATAAACCTTCCACACCCTTCACTTTATAATTCTTGCCGACAGATGGTAATGCTGTGCATGCTATCAGATGGTGTAAAGACAGCACACCGAGGAATCTGCCAATGTATCTTAAGGGCCTGGCCCACTGTACGAGGTAATTCAACAGTTCTCCCGAGCTCTTCCCAGATTCCAGCTCGGGTAATGTACCTAGCGGGTACGTTGGAGCTCGTGGATGTCACGTAGCGACTTATACGAGTAAGGTAGGTACTCGGGAGATCCGGTAAACTCGTGACGTTTTTTTCAACACTGTGAAAATGTCCACAAGTAAAAAATACTTGTGATGAATAAAACCTTTTACTTTTTACTCGTACGTACCCGCTACGTACATTACACAAGCTCGAATCAGGGGAGAACTCGGGAGAACCCTTGAATTACCTCGTACAGTGGGACAGGCCCATTATGGATATCCCAAGCAGAATGAAGTTCAGTATTCTTTCACTATGTAAACTCTCACAAAATGTTACAATTTGTTCTGTCCATGTCACATGAAGAAGGGTTTCGGCCCGAAACGTCGCCTATTTCCTTCGCTCCGTAAATGCTGCTGCACCCGCTGAGTTTCTCCAGCTTTTTTGTGTACCTTATGTTATTTCATAAATTGTCTGTCCAGTGAAGTGAATGGATTCAATATATCCCATGGTTCTAAGTTACTCAGAAGATCTTCAAAGTCAATCCATTCACTTCACTGGACAGCCATTTTCTCTTGCACAAAACTGCAGAGTTACACATGCAGTTGAAAACAGCAACATCTGAGGTTTAACAAACTAGCAAAAATGATCCTGACATGTTGTGATTCAGCTATATCATCACTGTCGTATGGCCTTTTGCCTTGGGCACAGAAATCCTCATCAACACTTCACTTCAGTGGAGATACTGTATTTCACCACCAGAGGTTTGCATATTTTGAAAGTGATGTTAATCCAAGGATCTCTCTACCTATCAAATAAATGTAATAAATACCGCAACACTATTTTGAAGATAGACTGAAGAGTTATCTATGGTGTCGTGGCCATATTTATTTCCACAATATTTATCCCCATGTCAACATCATAAAAGCAATATTTTAATGACGCTTGAGTGCGCAAATTAGCTGCCTTGTTTTTTATATTGCACCAATGACTTTACCTTTGAAACACTTCATTGGAAGTCAGGAAAAAATGTGAAAGACACTCTATAAATGCAGACCCTACTTTAGTTCATGTCATGTGTACCAAGGTACAGTGAAAACTTTTGTTTGCGTGCGATCCGGTCAAAGAAAAGATGAATAATTATCACAATCAAGCCGTCCGCAGTGGACAAATAAAAGATAAAGGGTACAACATTCAGTGCATGATAAAGTCTGATAAATTCCAATTAAAGATAGTTCAAAGGTCTCCAGTGAGGTATACAAGAGGCCAGGACCACACTGGAGCTGGTGAGAGGACGGTTCAGTTGCCCGATAACAGCTGGGAAGAAATTATCCCTGAATCTGGAGATATGCTTTTTCAAACTTCCGTACCTCTTGCCTGATGGGAGAGGGGAGAAGAGGGAGTGGCCGGGATGAGACTGATCCTTGCTTATGCCGGTGCCCTTGCTGAGGCAATGTGAAGTGTATATGGAGTCAATGAAAGGAATGGAGTCAAAGTAACCCATAGTTAACATCCAAATAGCATACCAACAGCAATTTTGTAGTCTTCAGTTTTAGTGTTGGGGGGGAGTCCTAAAAAATAAATTATGTTTAATAAAGGATAACTTTCTGTACTCAACAGAAACAAGAATTTTCAAATTTGGTACAGATTCTTTGTAGGCTCTTTTGAGCAGGATGCAAGCCACGTTTTAATTTGGCTCCCTATTGTTCAGGCCTGTCTGCAGCCTCATACCATTCCCTTCTAAACAATAGCACCCTGTTTCCATTCAGTAAATTAAATGAAAATTAAATTGTTTGCGACTTTTTTTTGAACTTACTGCTTTCTATGAACAGAGAAATTAAAACAAAATTCAGAATACTGACTAACAAAATTCTATCAAAATCCAATAAAGCCATCTGATTGAATTGAAACAATAAGAACATGCATTTATATTGCTTCTTTTGGAACCGTAGGATTTTCCAAAGCACTTTATAGTCCATATTTCTGAGGCACAGTCATCCCCAGTATAAGAAAATTATCTTCAAAAAAGCTGAGTAAGCATTTGGTCCTGAATTTTTAAAAAACATTTCTCAGTTTCCCACTGTAACATTAGTGGATCCATTGAAAAATAAACATAGATGCCGTTCCCCTGGAGATTCGAAAAGTCAGACAAGTAGAATCCATGCAGACGTTAGAGGTCTGGTGAGGAAAGGTCTTAGAGATGCATGGAATAAATGTAGAACCAAATTTATAAAGAATGTTATAATCCATCATCATTTCAATATGGGCCATGAATGTTCATGGTAGATGACAGGATTGAAAGTCAGGGGCATTGTGAGATAGTGCAGCAGGATAATTGAGGCAGAAAATATAATTGGGACTGTACCATCATTATTTGTCAGTGAACCTGTTTTACCTCAGCTCTCTTTTCCCATTCAAAATTGATCCTTTTCTAAACCCATGCAACACATAGGGTTAACTAAGAAATGGTTTAAACCAATCTGCACCAAACTGCCTCTTGGTATAACGTTATAATGGGAAATATGTTTCTTTAATGTCAAAACCAAGTAGGCAGCAGAAGTCTATAATAAATTCACAGTGACATTCACACAAAACCAGAATGCATTAAAATATGAAAGGCAGATAGATACCTTGTGCATATTTAATGTGGAATTACTGCCATATGTCAACTTCTAACCTTTTAAATACATTAATGAACATGTGAAAGAAACAGAAATATCAAAATTGTATTCAAAGTTTATTACATATATTTAGGTGAGAGTTTCACAAGCACCATCCCAATTCTGAAGGCTTTGAAACAATACAATGAAACCAGTAACATAAATAGAAACACAGCAATGCACATTTGTATTGTAACATGGTTGTAACCTCCACATTGAACTCATATTTAAAAGTATGAATTTGACTGGGGCAGAAATTAATTTTTAATCACAAATATCAAATGTGTGCGATGCATTGGTTATGCTGAATTCAATTCAACCAATATGTAAAGGTGAGTATAACTGGTGGTCAATGTTCTCCCATGTGTTTAGCCCTGGCAAGCAATGGTACAATTTATACCCCTCTCTGCTTTTCATCCTGGTAAGGCTAAACATGAGGTTATGCCAAAAATACATGCAGCACTGAAACATAGAAACATAGAAATTAGGTGCAGGAGTAGGCCATTCGGCCCTTCGAGCCTGCACCGCCATTCAATATGATCATGGCTGATCATCCAACTCAGTATCCCGTACCTGCCTTCTCTCCATACCCTCTGATCCCCTTAGCCACAAGGGCCACATCTAACTCCCTCTTAAATATAGCCAATGAACTGGCCTCAACTACCCTCTGTGGCAGAGAGTTCCAGAGATTCACCACTCTCTGTGTGAAAAAAGTTCTTCTGATCTCGGTTTTAAAGGATTTCCCCCTTATCCTTAAGCTGTCACCCCTTGTCCTGGAATAGGTGCCTTCGTTCAGATGAAGCATAGGGTAGACCTGGATGATATTCATCCTAGAGATGATATATCTGGACACATATTTCACTTCTAAACACCCTGGCGGGTACATTTATGGCATTCTTACATATTCCTTGTCTGTCAAAACTGACCACACTTGTATAGTACGACAATGGCTACAGAGCATTTAGGGTTAACATAAAGTTGTGAAAGGCTGAATAGAACTAAAGAAATGAAAGTGTTAGAGAATTCTTAACCAGTCATGTAATATATGTGATGAGAAAATGCATTGAATGTTTCAGGTTAATTATCTTATATCATTTCTTTTGTAACATATTTTTTATTGTGCATATCCAATCTCTTGCCGTGCACATATATGAGACTTTTTACCATTACACACCACTTTAATAGTTTTATGATCATTTGTCACAATTGATGCTCAATCCCTTTTTTGTACCCCGTCCCTCAACAGAACAACCTGTGGACCCTGTGCTTCATCTACAAAAGGATGGCATAACATCAGCACTCTCCACAGCCTGGCTAAACTTACCTATACCTGTAAACTAATGGAATTTGTATGGGTCCTTGCTGCACACATTCTCGTTGAATGTAGAACAATGTTGTTTCAGTACCACTCATCCCCCTTCCACCCCCCTTTCTGGTGAATTGATGACAACAATGGTGCTGCTTCTTGCTGCTGAACAGAATTGGAACACGCTTCCAGTTCCCACCCTTCCCACAGTCATCTCCAACCCTTCCCTCTTTCCCTTCTTCGACTTCGCTTGCTGAGATTGTACAAAGCTTTGGTGTAATGTCGCATAAATACTATGTGTCATTTTGATCTCTGTACTGGAATGATATAATGACCTTAAATCAATGCAGCATGGATTTATGAGATGAGGGTATTGAAGCAGTTGCCTGTCCACAATGTGGAATGAAACGAATAGCAACAAAGGAGACAGAAGAACACCAGAGCAAACAAAAATGGAAACTACAATAACTAAAAAAGCAGACAAATAATTTTGGTTGAATCTATCGTTTAAAGTTAAATGAATAATATTGGATGCATTTCTAGTTTTGGTGCAAATGCTCCTCTGTCTGTCATGTTATGATTAAAGCTGCAATTTCAAGGCCTTCTTTGACCTCATGTAAATTATGGCAATGTCTTTTCAAAGGTGGGACAATATATATCTCGGACAGCTTTACAATGGATTATGTTTTAATTCATGCATTATAGCAAGCCACATGTCGCTTTGGCTCTGTTTCAGGAATGCTTTTCAGCCACAAATTCTCCCACAAGGATTAAAGGAGAATGGAAGAAAACACTTTGCATTCAATGGGTGACGAGGTCAGGAAATCACTCATTGGAGGGAATTGGAGGCAAAAACCCTCAGCACATTTGAAAGGAACCTGGATGAGTACTTGATGCCCTGTCACTTACAAGGCTACAAAGCATAATGAAATGGATTGAGTCCAAATAGTTTTTATATTCGGATGTCATGGGCATCATGGAACAAATGACCTCCTCTTATGCTATAAATTTCAGTGACTGCTTAATTGAAAAATATATTCCCATAGAGTCATACAGCACAGAGAAGGACCCACCTGTCCATGTTGATCATCAAGTAAGCACCTATCCAATACTATTTGTCAGCTCTCAGTGCCTTGGCAATTTAAATGCTCATACAGATTATACTTAAATGTTGTAAGAGTATCTTATTACATAGAAACATAGAAAATAGGTGCAGGAGGAGGCCATTCGGCCCTTCGAGCCAGCACCACCATTCATTGTGATCATGGCTGATCGTCCCCTATCAATAACCCGTGCCTCCCTTCTCCCCATATCCCTTGACTCCACTAGCCCCCTAGAGCTCTATCTAACTCTCTCTTAAATCCATCCAGTGACTTGGCCTCCACTGCCCTCTGTGGCAGGGAATTCCATAAATTCACAACTCTCTCGGTGAAAATGTTTTTTCACACCTCAGTCTTAAATGACCTCCCCTTTATCCTAAGACTGTGGCCCCTGGTTCTGGACTCACCCCACATTGGGAAATTTTTTCCTGCATCTAGCTTTTCCAGTCCTTTTATAATTTTATATGTCTCTATAAGATACATCAAATGCATAAGATAGGAAGGGCATCCTTCTAAACTGCAGTGAATACAAGCCTAGTCTTTTCAATCTTTCCTCATATGACAGTCCCGCCATCCCAGGGATCAATCTCGTGAACCTACGCTGCACTGCCTCAATCACAAGGATGTCCTTCCTCAAAGTAGGAGACCAAAACTGTACACAATACTCTAGATGTGGTCTCACCAGAGCCCTATACAACTGCAGAAGAACCTCTTTACTCCTATACTGAAATCCTCTTTTTAGGTAGTATGATCCAAACTCCAAAAACATCTCGCTGATTTTTGTTTCCTTAAACCTCCCCTGACCTTCTTACCACTAGCCTACGGTTTTGGACGTCCTCCGACATTTATAATTATCAGAACAAACTATCCACTGGTGCCCTGCATCCCACTCTCAATGTCACTATCCCCTATGCACAAACAGCAGTAGAATAGATACCTGCTGTATTTAAACAGTCAATCAGATTTAAATGTTTTGGGTTATGCATGGAATGGTATGCCCAAAATCCGTGGCCTGAAGTCAAAAAGACGACCCTCAGCTGCAGAACCAAGGAATGCAGACTTCATGGGACCTGCAATAAGAGAACGATCTCAAAGCAAAATACTGCAGTTGCTGAAAATTTGAAACAAATCCAAAGAATTCTAGAATTACTCAGGTCAGGCTGCAATTATGAAGAGGAAAAATAGTTAATGTTTCAGGTCAATGACCTTATATCAGAGTCATGTTGGAAATTTTAAAAAGTTAAAAATTCTCACCTAAACTTTCAAATAGGTTTTCAATGACTGTTGAAAGATCCATGGCGCTGTTGCATGAAAGTAACCTCTTTAAAATACAATTCTAAATCGCAACGTTTTAGTGTACAGTTAGCGGTCTATAAATGTAACAATTCAAGCACATATGTATAAAATGTTATTTAACAAGGGACTTCTGGGTTTAATATGATAACCAGGGCCACTGGAAAATGATGACAGCATTGTTATTAAGCCATCTAACGTGAAAATCCAGGCTGTTACCCTCTGCTCCCTGATTTATTCCTCACAGCTGTTCCAAAATGTCGATGTGCTGCAGCTGCTGAACTTGGGATCAACCCCCGTTGTAGGCCGTGGGAGTGTCCATTTGGGAACGTGCAGCAGCGCTGGATTCCCTGCAGCAAACTGTCCGACTCGAGGAGGGGGAGGGGAGGGAAGGGAGGCAGCTAAGGGCTAGAGGAAGGAGGAGAGAGAGAAAACATGGAGAGGATGGGAAAACAAATAGGAATAAATAATGGAAGTGACAGAGAGAAGAAAAGTAGAGTGAAGGAGGAGGGGGAATGGTGATATTGGGTAGGACAGTAGAGGAAGACATTGTACCAGTGTTAACTGAGAGCAAAGGAAGAGTGAACCCATTCTATCTTGAATTAAGCAGATTTGGATGGTTGAGGGGAAGTCTGGGGGAAAGAGTTCCACTTTGTCACAATGAAAGGAGAAACATTTTATAAGAAGAATGATTCTACAACCTAAGTTTTAATGAACTATAGCCTATCAGGATGTGAGTGTGAAAGTGCCCATCCACAAGAATTTACTGCATTTAACTCAAAGTGGGAAATAAAACTTCCCATAATGTTGTACCTCAACTAATGGCCAACAGAAGGTTCGAGAAGCAGAATTAGATGATCCTGAGGTCAATGAACCTTCAGCTTAATTTGTTTTAATGAGCAAAGTATGGATATGCTGTCATAAATGTCAGTGGTTAATAGAGTTTAAGAATAAATGTGACACATTGTTGGCACACTGTACAGAAATCTTGTTTCCACGGCATGTAATTTCATCGCCATCCAACTTTGTACATCTCTAAGATCCACACCTACAATGGTCATAATAGACACCTTGTACAACCTATTTTCTTGTCATCACAGAAGTCCCTTCTTCCATGATCCTGTTCCTTTTTCTCTTCGTCTAGTCTCCTATATCATATATATATATATATCATATATATATCATATATATATCTGCCAAATTCATTGCAGTCGCCATCACTTTAACAATTCCAGTTCATTGAATTAAAACTAGAAAATATTGAATAGTTCAGAAAAGTGGTCTTCAACCTGAAACATTAACTCTGTTTCTCTTTCCACAGGTACTGTCTGATCTGCTGAGTGTTTCCAGCACTTCCAGCTTTTATTTCAGATTTTTAGCATCTGCAGTTTTTTTTAAATTTCGATTTCATTTCCTCGAATTTTCATTGCGGATGTTAGACTTAGACTTAGACTTAGATCCTTTATTTGTCATTCAGACCTTTCGGTCTGAACGAAATGTCGTTGCCTGCAGCCATACATGTAATAATAAACAACAAAACACACAATAAACACAAATTAACATCCACCACAGTGAATTCACCAGGCACCTCCTCACTGTGATGGAAGCAAAAAATCTTTGGGTTACTGTCTCTTCGCTCCTCTTCTCCCTCTGCGCTGAGGCGATACCCCACCGGGCGAAGGTAAGTCAGTCCCGCGGCTCACCGAGCTCCGCGACGGGCCGGTTCAAGCTCCGCGGCCCGGGGTGGTCGAAGCTGCCGCCCTCCAGTCCAGCGGACGCAGCTGTTGCCGCGTGAGCTCCGGAAAACAGGCACCAACCTGTGACCTGCGAGCTCCCGACGATGTCGTCCACTGGCCCGCGGCCGAGCCCCGGATTCAGGTCGCCGCCGCCAGAACGCCGCCTCAGCTACCGCCTCAGCTACCGGAGCACCGCCTCAGCCCCGCGCCGGGCCGCCCTCATGGGAGCGCCGTCCCAGCCTCGAGTCGTGCTGCTGCCACCGGAGCGTCTCAGCCCCCACGCCGGGCCGCCCTCACCGGAGCGCCGAGTCGTGCCGCTGCCCGAAAGCCGCCACAGCTCGAAGACGGCCAGCCTCGCGTTGGTGAGTCCTGGCTGGGTTCAACAGCGTTGAACAGCACCGCCACTGTACAGATGTACAGTCACTTTTCAGCCTACCCCTTACCAGGATAGATGCCCAAATATATGCACCGCACCACCACACTCCACTTACTTTCTCTCAATAAAGACCCAAGCTATCTTGTCTAATTATAAGCCACGCAAAACAATTCTTATTTCACTGTTACTTGGGCTGCCTTGCTCACCTCTCTTCCAGTACGTTGACTAATATATTGGAGCCATTGCCTGCTTTTCCAGTAGAACTCGAAAGGCTCATCAGTTTTATCTTCATCCTTCAATTTTATTTTCATCCTGTTCTCAGTTACATTGTTCAATTTTCAAATCTTCTATTTCCTTTCTCAACTTTCCAACATTTGTTTCAAGGGGCAGGTTAGTGACCAATGTGCAATGTCAGCCCATTAACTCTCCCAATGATTTCTGTTACATTTTCCCATCCTGCTTTCTTATGAGGATACCATTCACAAAGAGTTGTATTCTTAAGGCATGGAAACAGATCCTTTGACCCATCAAGTACTGTAAACTCCTATCTCACCAGGGACTAACTTTTACTGTACCACCCTACTGCTTTTTTTTTAAAATTGCTGTTTTCTTCCCTTTTTCCTTCCGCCCACAATATTTAATATGTAAAATAATATGTGATTCTGTTCCATTCTGTTTGTAGTTTGTTTGGTTGTTTGTTGTTTGTCTTTTTGCACCAAGTCCGCGAGCATTGCCACTTTTCATTTCACCGCACATCTCGTATGTGTATGTGACGAATAAACTTGACTTGACTTGACTTGCCAACCAGCAACCACCCATTCTGCACTAAGCCTGCACGAATCCCATTTTATTTTTCTCACAATCCTCTCAACTCCACACCCCGACCCCAGATTCTACTACAGTATTCACGTTCATACTAACCAATAACCAATTAACATACCTGCACATTTTTGGGCTGTGGGAGGAAACCAGATAAGAACTTGGAAGCCCATGCTGGCAGCACCAGAAATCAGTTTGAACTCAGGTCACTGGAGTTGTGAGGCAGCAGCTCTATTCACTGCACTACTGTGCTGCCCCAGTTTCTCTTTCTCTGACATATCTGTTCTGATTCATCACCTTCTGACATTATTCAAGTGTAGCTCACTCGGTTCCCAACAGCATCTGTTCCATTTCCTGCACAATCATGCTCACTCTTTCTTTTCCCACCCAGAACAAGGATGACGTTTCCCTTGTCTTCACGTCACACCCCATCGCCTCCACATTCAATATATACATTTTTGTAATCTTAATGCAACGCCATCACCAGGCATATCTCCCCTCCACTCTTCTTTCCGCATTCAAAATACATTTCTGTTCAGGGTGCTTGTTATAGCAGAGATTGAATGGAAACTATGAACGACCAAAGGAATGAAACTGTCAATATGTTTTTTTTTCCATTACTGTGAAGAATGATTTCTCCTTGGTGCAAATCTACCAGCTGTCAGCATCAGCTAATCTGCATACTCAGTGGTGGCCAATATATCAAACTGCTAATCCTTGAAAACCTCACTGCAGTTTGAAGTTGGCCAATAAGTTTTCCAAGACATTTCCCAGGAGTACCAGGTTTCATCTGTGACTAAGCTGTTAGGAAGATGCCATTCATTCCAGTTATATGTTGACACAACATATCAGCTTATTGCTTATCAAGGAAGCTACAAGGAAGCATTGGATACTGTCTGGTGCTTTCTGCTTGATTTTCTGGTTATTAAAACAAAAAAGACATTCCATTCTTTAAAGGAATGCACAAATTAATGAAAGGAAAACTATTTTCCCCAACTGCTTATCAGTCTCTTCAGCCATTCTGTATGACACTGGAATGGAAGATAACATTCAAATAAGACTCTATTCTACTTCCATTACTCCTGTAGTAGGATTCTACTGGAATTGATTCAGGGGTTTATTACTAATTGTGGACTAGAAAATATAGGCTCAACAGGCATTGTGTTGTGTGTGGGGGGGGGGGGGGGGGGGGGGGGGGGGGGAATCGGGGGATTTGGGTTCCTAGAAAAAGTGCTTGTTAAAATTCTTAAGGGGTTGGACAGGTTAGATGCAGGAAGATTGTTCCTGATGTTGGGGAAGTCCACAACACGGGGTCACAGTTTAAGGATAAGGGGGAAGTGTTTTAGGACCAAGATGAGAAAAACATTTTTCACACAGAGAGTGGTGAATCTCTAGAATTCTCTGCCACAGAAGGTAGTTGAGGCCAGTTCATTGGCTATATTTAAGAGGGAGTTAGATGTGGCTAAAGGGATCAGGGGGTATGGAGAGAAGGCAGGTACAGGATACTGAGTTGGATGATCAGCCATGATCATATTGAATGGCGGTGCAGGCTCGAAGGGCTGAATGGCCTACTCCTGCACCCATTTTTTCTATGTTTCTATGACTTCCCGTAAAGCAAAGCTGCATTATCTGCTCATGCATCAGGAATGCGAGTTATAAACAACATTTTATGTTTATTTACTTTCCTTTTTTCACATAAAATTCACGAGACTGAATTTTTATTTTTTGTATTTCAGATTTTCTTTTATTGTCATTTGTGAAGACTGCAAGGGTGATTTTTCCATCACATGTACTGTCCCTGTATTTTGAATCCCTCACACCCTGGTTGGCAGAAGAAGTCTCCCATTCGGGAAAATTGTCATTATTGCATGGCAATGCTTTCTGTAATATATTGTTTAGTTATTATTTATCCTTCCAGTATTACAATATAATTTCTAGTGCATAATGAGTTTCTGAACAAATATTATATATTTTTGAACTAGAATGACGCCCTCATGTTTTCATTATTATTTTTATAATGCAAGTGAACTTCTAATAATAAATAATTCCTGGTGGGATGCTGAACGGATTATATTTAATTACCAAAAAAAAGCCCCAAATTGAATGTTGCGAAGCTCTTTATTTGCCAAGTCTATATTTTAGCATTTGAGGACAAATAATGAGACTGTTTATAAGCACAATAGAAGAGTTTAGTAAAAGGCAGTTCGAACTGTGCATTCGTGACAGTGAGTGGTGAGGAGAGGAAGCAACTGCTGCTGGTTTGGCCAGCTCCATGCCTGAGCAACTGGAGGCTGCCCTTGGAATAAAGTGTGGGCATTGCCAAATACCAACACTCAAATGCTCAGGAACTTACTGACTGAGTATTTCTAAAATTATATTCGTCCAAAAATCTGGCTTATTTTTAAAACAAATGTACAGTTTGTACAGTATTTGAAATTTGCAGTTATTGGGTTGGTTCGCTGGTTCAATGTTGTTGCCGGATTAAATACCTGAAAAACCATACCTGACAGCTTCACCAGAAGAAATACAGTGATCATGTTAGAGACACAGCATGGAAATAGGACATTCGGTCCATCAAGTTCATGCCGACCAGCGATCACCCATTCACACTAGTTCTATGTTATCCCACTTTCTCATCTATTCCCTACACACTCGGGGCAATGTACAGAGAGGCCTATTAATCTACAAATCCGCACGTCTTTGGGATGTGGAAGGAAACCGTAAACCGGAACAGGGAGAATGTGCAAACTCTACACAAACTGCGCAAACGAGGTCAAGATTGATCCCGGGTCTACCAACTGTGTTACTGTGCCACCCTGTTCAAGATGATGCTGCCCTGTTCATAATGGTTCAAGGTGATGCACACCAGAATCTTCTCGAGATTAGTTGAAAATGGTTAATAAATGCTGACCATATTAGAGAACTAGGAGGGGGGTGACAATAAATCTTCGGGGGTTAACAAAAGTAATTACAGGAATCAAAATAATAGGAATCAGATTCATTGTCTCAGGTCAGGTCGGGGTTAGTTCCTCGCGCCACGGGTACCATGTAATCCCGTGCTACCTGCTCCATGGTCGGATAGTCGGCGGCTGAACCGTCTCCCCACCAGGTTTGCCAGGTGAGGAGGGGGCTGTGGACCCTCAGCAAGACCAAAAACAAGACCTGTCAAAGGGCGGATGAGCTTCTAGCGAGCTAACGGCCATCCACACTTAAGTAGAAGTTGCGATCATTGTCGTACATAGCATTGTAAGGAATGATGATAAAGCACACACACACACACCAAAATCCTATTGTTCCAGAGGCGGAAGTCACCGTTCCCAACAGAAACCAGCACCACTGCGTCGCTAATGTTTCCAACGATGATGATGATCTGAGATTCATTGTTAGTAATTATCTCGATATAATGAAACAAGGCAAATATGGTTCAACCAGTGAGACGATGGTGATGAACAGCTACTACCTTCATCTTTAAGGTCTCACTGCCACCACTCAGCACCACTATCTCTTGCATGAGGATCCCACCACCTGCATCCTGCAGAACTCTCTACCTCCATATTATTGCTAATATCTCTGAGTGGAGCAGCACCTTGTAACGAGTCTAACCCAATAAGTGGTTGGTAATCTGCTTGCAGCAAACATTTCTCTCTAAATTGCTTTAACTTTTTTCCTTTCTCTTCCTCAAACATTAATAGACTCCAATTTTGGGTATGTTACTGGGTAGTTGCAGCTCTAATATGCAAAGTTCCTCTGGATGAGACAGCAGAGAGAACCAAATTTCTCTTCTTCAGTTTACCGGAGCTGTCCACATTAACATTACTCAGCACTGAGAGACTTTATACAATAAGCATTTTGTGAAGAAGAATTTTTGAGCTATTTATCTACCTATATGATTAAACTATCTGGATCAGTCAAAGATGTCACAAACCCCAAATCTGAGGTTAAGCGTTCAAGAAGGAACTGCAGATGCTGGAAGATCGAAGGTACACAAAATTGCTGGAGAAACTCAGCGGGTGCAGCAGCATCTATGGAGCGAAGAAAATAGGCGACGTTTCGGGCCGAAACCCTTCTTCAGACTGATGGGGGTGTGGGAGGGGAGAAGGAAGGAGAAGGGGAGGAGGAGGAGGAGCCCGAGGGCGGGGGGATGGGAGGAGACAGCTCGAGAGTTAAGGAAGGGGAGGAGACAGCAAGGGCTAGCAAAATTGGGAGAATTCAACGTTCATGCCATCAGGATGCAAGCAACCCAGGCGGAATATGAGATGCTATTCCTCCAATTTCCGGTGTTGCTCACTCTGGCAATGGAGGAGACCCAGGACAGAGAGGTCAGATTGGGAATGGGAGGGGGAGTTGAAGTGCTGAGCCACCGGGAGTTCAGGTAGGTTATTGCGGACTGAGCGGAGGTGTTCGGCGAAACGATCGCCCAACCGCCGCTTAGTCTCCCCGATGTAAATCAGCTGACATCTAGAGCAGCGGATGCAGTAGATGAGGTTGGAGGAGATACAGGAGAACCTCTGTCGCACCTGGAACGACTGCTTGGGTCCTTGAATGGAGTCGAGGGGGGAGGTGAAGGGACAAGTGTTGCATTTCTTGTGGAAAGTGCCTGGGGAGGGGGTGGTACGGGAGGGAAGGGAAGAATTGACAAGGGAGTTGCGGAGGGAGAGGTCTTTGTGGAAGGCAGACATGGGGGGAGATGGGAAGATGTGGCGAGTGGTGGGGTCACGTTGGAGGTGGCGGAAATGGCGGAGGATTATGTGTTGTATTAGCCGGCTGGTGGGGTGAAAGGTGAGGACCAGGGGGACTCTGCCCTTGTTGCGAGTGCGGGGATGGGGAGAGAGAGCAGTGTTGCGGGGTATGGATGAGACCCTGGTGCGAGCCTCATCTATGGTGGCGGAGGGGAATCCCCGTTCCCTGAAGAACGAGGACATTTCCGATGCCCTGGTGTGGAACGTCTCATCTGAGGTTAAGCTACTGCTTTGTAAAGGAATGAGAGCCTCGGTGAAAACCGAATACTGTTCCTATTATAAGTAAAATAAGCCAGACCAAAAGACTGAAATTTGATGTGTAAGTTTGGCACAGAAGTGAGAGATACAAAAAAAATTGGCTTAGAAGCAAAAGCACTTAGAAGAAGATATTCAGCATAGATAAACATTGAGTGGAATGTGAAGTCTTATTCTATATCAGTCATAATTCTCAGGCTCATTTCTTTTTGGCTTGGTTTCTGTCTCTGGGAGTTGAAATATAGGCAGCAGCTAAGCATTAAGCATGTACAGTTGCCTTAACACCATTAGTAAAGCCTCCTCTGCATATTTATGTTGTTATCTAAGTATCAAGGTGTTAAGGTATTCAATGGAAAGTGAGGAATAAGAGTGAAAATTGACCAACATAAGAGAGTGGCACTTCAGGTTCATGAGTTGAAAGATTAAATAAACTGTATTGGAGAACTTTGCTCTACAGTTTTGCCTATGTTCTACGCAACCAGAGCTTATTTATTGTTGTAAAGGGGATTGTTGCAAAAAATCTGGAAGGTTTCAAAGTAGTTTTAGTTAAAACTAGACTAAGTGGGACACGTTGGGTTCCAGTCACATGGTCCCCCCCACGCAACCCATTCCCCCACGCAATATTCCACCACTCACCTGTTCCCCCAACACAACCCGTTCCCCCAAAGCAATATTCCTTCACTCTGGGGAGGGTGTGTGGGGCAGGGGGGCTGTGGGGGAGGGGGTTTTTGTGGGGGGGGGGGGTGTGGGGGGGGAGGGGAGAGGGGGAAGGGGGGGGGGGGGGGGGGGGGGGGGGGGGGGAGGGAAGGGGGGTATGGGGGGTGCTGTGAGGGAGGGGAGCTGTGGGGGCGGGGGAACCTTCAAAACCTTCATTTGTACTATTTCACCGATCGGAACAAACTTATTTGACTTGCAGCAGAGGAGAATGGTAGGTAAGGTGGTGAAAAATCGTAGCGCTCTAGGGGCTCGTTTTTGCGCAAATTTAATTACAGCGCAGACAGGAAGTGGTCAAGATGAGAGTTTTAGTAATATGCTGGACCAAGTGCAGATCCGCTGGGTCTGCTCCCCCAATGGTGTGATCCCCTAACCCAATATTCCACCATGCACCCGTCTCCTCCAACGGAACTGAAGCCGTTCCCAAATGTAAGATTCCAGCACTGCCCTGCCTCCCTCAGCAGTGGATTGAAAATCCAATGGCACCTTCCCTGCCTGCTGCAGCAGTGAAAAGTTCAGAGTGTTCCTGTCTTGAAATGAAATGAAATGATTCAATTTATTGTCATTGTCAGTGTACAGTACAGAGACAACGAAATGCATTTTTAGCATCTCCCTTGAAAGGGAGACACAGGGCGTCGCGGTGTGCCCGCGCCTGCCGCCGTACATTCCATTACAGGCAAAGGTGGGTGAAGTGTCTTGCCCAAGGACACAACGACAGTATGCACTCCAAGCAGGATTTGAACCGGCTACCTTCCGGTCGCCAGCCGAACTCTTAGCCCATTGTGCTATCTGTCGCCACTTTGTTTCGAAGTGTGTCGGAAGCTGACATGTAAATGGAGAAGCCTGTTTATTTGTGAAATACTTGGGGGTGGGGGAGAAGGATTTGATTAAAAACGTGCACTTCAACACGACGAAATGTAATGAGGAGCGGATACTTAGAAAGAAAAGCGAAATCTCTACCGAAATGGAAAAGATCTCGGAGATTGAGCGTCTGGATTGGGCGTGGCAATGAATCAAAGGAAGAAATGCAGCCGGCAGCCGTACATGCAAATGGATCCATTCCGATTGGACATCTGCGAGCATCGGCCATTCCGATTGGACATCTGCGAGTATCGGGCACGAATCAAAAGGCAGAAAGGGATCCGGACCGTAGCCGGACGGATAGCCCCAGAGTTTTATAGATAGATAGATAGATAGATAGATAGATAGATAGATAGATAGATAGATAGATAGATAGATAGATAGATAGATAGATAGATAGATAGATAGAGATAGATAGATAGATGGCACGTAGACAGAGAATGCTCAGCAGGGGTGTATGTTAATGCTCTTAGATCAATGATGTCTTGTGCGTTTCCTTGACTAGCTTCTTTTCACTTCTCAAATTCTTTTGCCGAAAACACTGCAAAATTAGTTTACCCACAAAACGGGAATGTGTTAACTTTCTCCATTTTAAACATAGTAACTTGGCTTTGCCTGTTAAATGTACACAATTCCTGCTTGCAATAAGCACAAACGTCACTTTTGAGTTGATTACTAGGACATGTAATTCAGAATCAGAATCAGAATTTATTCGCCAAGTATGTTTTGCAACATACGAGGAATTTCACTGGCCAGGTCAGTCATACAATTAAAAGCAACAGACTCAAAATCACATTTTGACATGAACGTCCACCACAGTGACCCCTACACATTCCTCACTGTGATGGAAGGCGAAATAAAGTTTGTCCTTCCTTTTGTTCTTCCTCGGTCGGGGGCCTCGAGCCCTCCGTTGACGGGATGATCTTGACTCCCGTAGCCGGCAGCAATCGGGCACTCTGCGTCGAGGCGTTCAGCTCCTGCATCGGGAATGTCAGCTCCCCCGCGCCAGGCGATCAATCCTTGCGTCGGGGCAGGTCGAACCTTCTGCGGCATTGGAGCTCCCGACTATCCTCTCCCGAGACTGCGAGCCCTTGATAATAAGTCTGCAGGCCGTGGTGGGAGCAATCCCAGGGTAGGGATCCGCTCCGATGTTAAGTCCGCGCCCCGCGGTGAGGCTCATGACAGTCCGAGGCGGCTTCCAGCTCCAGCGATGGTAGGCCGCAGAGCCCGGAGAATGTGATCCGAAAATTGATCACATATCCTGGAAGGTGAGAACTTGAAAAAAAGTTTCCCCCGGTCCCCTCCCCCCTCTCCCCACATAAAACAAACCGAAGTACATTAAAACAAACTCTTAACAAATGCTAAAAATAACAAAAAGATAAAAAACGAACAGACTGCCGGCAGGGCTGCCATCTCCCCCGGTGCCTCTGGTGGTATAGGGAGGTGGTGAGGGAGTTTAATGCTGATAAATGTGAGGTGCTACACCTTGGCAGGACAAATCAAAATAGGACGTACATGGTAAATGGTAGGGAATTGAAGAATACAGTTGAACAGAGGGATCTGGGTATAACCGTGCATAGTTCCTTGTAGGTGGAATCTTATATAGATAGGGTGGTAAAGAAAGCTTTTGGTATGCTAGCCTTTATAAATCAGAGCATTGAGTATAGAAGCTGGGATGTAATGTTAAAATTGTACAAGGCATTGGTGAGACCAAATCTGGAGTGTGGTGTACAATTTTGGTCGCCCAATTATAGGAAGGATGTCAACAAAATAGAGAGAGTACAGAGGAGATTTACTAGAATGTTGCCTGGGTTTCAACAACTAAGTTACAGAGATAGGTTGAATAAGTTAGGTCTTTATTCTCTGGAGCGCAGAAGGTTAAGGGGGGACTTGATAGAGGTCTTTAAAATGATGAGAGGGATAGACAGAGTTGATGTGGACAAGCTTTTCCCTTTGAGAATAGGGAAGATTCAAACAAGAGGACATGACTTCAGAATTAAGGGACAGAAGTTTAGGGGTAATATGAGGGGGAACTTCTTTACTCAGAGAGTGGTAGCGGTATGGAATGAGCTTCCAGTGGAAGTGGTGGAGGCAGGTTCATTGGTATCATTTAAAAATAAATTGGATAGGCATATGGATGAGAAAGGAATGGAGGGTTATGGTATGAGTGCAGGCAGGTGGGACTAAGGGAAAAAAAGTTGTTCAGGACGGACTTGTAGGGCCGAGATGGCCTGTTTCCGTGCTGTAATTGTTATATGGTTATATGGTATACACTATTGGACAATACACTTAAAGTTAATCCATAACTTTCCATGTGATTTGTTTTCTGGCCCCTGCATGTCCAGGCAGACATTCCGCAACTATTGCTGTGATGAGGAAATATAATGAACAGCGCAACAGTATCCAAACATTTCAGACCTTCAGAACCTTTAGCTAAGCACCAAGAAGGCAGTGAGAACAGAATAGCCAAGGTATCTATGATCAGTCAAATCCTGAGGGTTTGCATGCCATGATATAAAATCTTCAATTCCTGCACATGCACAGGCAACATCAGCGAGTCATCCTTAAATGCCCATAAAAGGAAATGCTGGCTTCAGTACCTTCTCAATGGACCGCACCTTCATCGCCTTCCAACTACTAATTTCCAGTCATCAATCTTCATCTCTAATATTCAGACCCTCACACACTTAGCCCCTCGTACCCCATTTTAAAAGCATGCACATTCTATCAGCTGTTTCACCATGATAATCCAAACTCTGTCGGCAGACGCAAGTAGTGGTGCAGGAATAGCTACATCTCTTAACCTCGCTGGAAGACTTGATGTGCACCATCATTGGAACAGCCATAGCCATGTGAATGGGCGACGGTAAAGATACAGGGTATCAGGATATCCTCCTCATACATAATCCTGGTTCAAGCATCAACCGTTCCACATACTCTTGACTTACAAGTATATAGTTCACAAATATTGTAAGAGTAACTTTCTGCCCCACAAATCCGCTCCTCTAACTGTGCACCTCTTGCTTCCCAGGCTGCAAAATAAACATGATGAATTCATGCATTGAAACACAATTTGCCTTGGGAAACCTGCCAGAGACCTGCAATCATTGTAGTTATGCCACAGTGCCATCACTGTGAACTTAAATTCTCCAGATGCCATCGTTTTATACAATCCCAAGAAATGTCTGGTTTTAGTGCTGCGATGTAATCACCACACTATCAAACCTCATTGCAGGAATGTGATAGGGTTGTAGCAAGAAAATATTCATCAATTTAGTTTTGAACACTTGTTTCAAGTTGGTCAGTGATAGAAATAAAGGATCAGGGTTGTGGTTACAGATATCGAAATCCAATGAGTTGTTCATGGCGTCCCAGAAAGAGATTGTCCACCTTCCTTCTTTGTTTTCCTCCTTCAGGTCTTCATGGCAGCTATATAGCTACTGCCAAGGCAGAGTCCCCATGATGACAAAGTTATATCAACATGTATCACGACAGCTGCTCTGCTAAATATCATTGGGCTTCTCCATGATCCAAGTCTTTGTAGCTTCCACACCGGAATCATCAGAGAAATCTTCAGCAGATCCCTGTTTAACCAGGAGCCACCTCCTGATTTGCAGTGACTTCGCAAATGCAAGTGGAACCAACGACTGCCACAGAATAACAACATGATGACTGCAGGTCGCACACTGGACAATGCCTTGCAATTTCCATAAGGAATTTCTTGCAATTATAGTTTCTTGCAAAATTCTCAGCGATTCCTTTACTGCAAAGCTCTGTGATGATTGAGTCATGTGGAAATTGCAATTATTACAATTCTGCAGGTTCCCTCTGTTCTGTAGTACAAGAGATCCCTCCTCTTTGCAATGGCATTTCTACTGCAATGTTGCAAATAACGCCTGTCTGATACAGAAATATTTATCACAGTCACTCATTCAGGCACTGATAATATGGTCCTGGCCATTTTGCCTGCAGTATGCAGGCACATTTTATTGACCTCACACTTCCTGGTGAAAATACCTTGCAGACTTTCTTTCTAAGCAATAGACAATAGGTGCAGGAGTAGGCCATTCGTCCTGCGAGCCAGCACCGCCATTCAATGTGATCATGGCTGATCATCCACAATCAGTACCCCGTTTCTACCTTCTCACCATATCACTTGACTCCGCTAACTCTAAGAGCTCTATTTAACTCTCTCTTGAATTGGCCTTCACTGCCTTCTGAGGCAGGGAATTCCACAGATTCGCAATTCTCTGGGTGAAAAAGTTTTTCCTCAACTCCATTCTAAATGGCCTACCCCTTATTCTTAAACTGTGTCCCCTGGTTCTGGATGCCACCAACATGGGGAACATGTTTCCTGAGACTGCTCACTAGAGAGAGCACTGCTCTTCTCCCTGCCACCTCCCCCGCGTTTCCAGCAGATTGAACTGCTCTCAATGGCTCTGCTCATCTCTGAGGAAAGCGCCTGGTAATATACTTAAAGGAATAAAGGAAATGCATCCTCAGCATTTACCACACTGCTTATTGTAGATGTTAGTGTAAACCTGAAAGCGTGAAATCCTTGATTAAGTATAATAATGACCATGGAAAAAAATTCAACCAACCAACCTGTAAACTGATGATAATCCCTTTAAATATTGCTGTTGGGCCAAACATTAAGTGCTATCGCTCCTGATTTGTTCCTGTTATTTCTGGCTTTGCATGGTTTCAGAAGCACACAATAGATAAGTTGAATGTAAATAGTGAACGTCAGCTTTGAGGCACATCACAGCTGAGTACTAGACAGGTATACATTCCAGTGAGCAGCTGCGGGACTTTTGATTCTTCCCTCAAACCCCAAAAGCACTAGGCTGTACTTCAGGCAATAGCTGGCTTTTGGTACATATTGTGTCAGAAATCTGTGGGTTTAAATCTCACAACAAAATCAGGTGCGTACTGTATAACATGGTGTCATGTACTAGTGCAGCCAGTCTACTGTGACAAGTGTAATCTTTCAGACCATATTTGAATTTAAACCAAGGTTCTGTCTGCTTTCGTTAATATGGAATAATATACTGCACTCCTTCAAAACCACACCCTGACCAATAGTACTCAACCAACATCATTTTAAAAAACAGATTCTTCACTCTTTCTTAGAAGACTATTTCATTTTTGCTTCCAGTTCCTCGTGCTGGTGAGGGCAGGAACAGGGAGATGGGGGATCTCAATGTGTGGCTGAGGAGCTGGTGCAGGGGGCAGGGATTTAGATTCTTAGACCACTGGGATCTGTTTTGGGGTAAGGGTGGATTGTACAAAAGGGACGGGTCGCACCTTAACAGGCGGGGGACCAGCATTTTGGCAGGCAGGTTTGCCACTGCTACACGGGTGGGTTTAAACTGAATAGTGGGGGGGGGGGGGGGGAGAGGACACAAAGTGGAAATACAAGGATGGAGTTAAAGGGAAAGAGAGTATAGGAAAAGTTAAGAATGACACCAGAATTAACGGGGCAGAAAGCTCACGAAGGGATTGGAGAGTATGGCCAAGTGAAATAGGAATCGATGTGAAAGGTGAAATGAGTAGTAATGGATTAAAAGTATTATATATGAATGCGCGAAGTATAAGAAGTTAAGTGGATGAGCGTGAGGCTCAGAGATTGGTAGATATCACGTTTAAGAAGGAACTGCAGATGCTGGATAATCGAAGGTAGACAAAAATGCTGGAGAAATTCAGCGGGTGAGGCAACATCTATGGAGCAAAGGAAATAGGCAACGTTTCGGGTCGAGACCCTTCTTCAGACTTCAGAAGACTTCAGAGGTTTCGACTCGAAACGTTGCCTATTTGCTTGGTAAATATGACATTGTGGGGATTATATAGACATGGCTGCAGGTGGATCGGGACTGGGAACTGAATATTCAGGGTTATACATCGTATAGAAAGGACTGGCAAGTGGGCAGAGGAGGTGGGGTTGCTTTTGGTGAGGGATGAAATTTAGTCCCTTGCGAGGGGTGACAGAGGGACTGACGATGTAGAGTCGCTGTGGATAGAATTGAGGAATTGTAAAGGTAAGAAGACACTAATGAGAGTTATCTACAGGCCCCCAAACAGTAGCCTGCATATAGGGAGCAAGTTGCAGCAGGAGTTAAAAAAACAAAGGTAATGCCACTGTGGTTATGGGAGATTTCAATATGCAGGTAGACTGGGAAAATCAGGTTGGTTCTGGACCCCAAGAAAGAAAGTTTGTCGAGTGCCTCCAAGATGGATTTTTAGAGCAGTTTGTACTGGAGCCTACCAGAGAGAAAGCAATTCTGGTTTTAGTGTTGTCTAATGAACCAGATTTAATAAGGAACTAGGAGGTAGTGAGCACAATATGATAAATTTTAATCCGCAATTTGAGAGGTAGAAGGTTAAATCGGAAGTGTCAGGGTTGCAGTTGAACAAAGGGGACTATGAAGGCATGAGAGGGGAGCTGGCCAAGGTCGACTGGAAAAGGATCCTGGCAGGAATGACGGTGGAACAGCAATGGCAAGAATTTTTGGGCATAATCCAGAAGATCATAATCCAGCAGGATCCATAATCCAGCAGGATCATTTCATTCCAAAGAGGAAGATAGATTCTAATGGGGCTGTCCCACTGTACAAGCTATTTCAAGAGTTCTCCCGAGTTTCCCCTAATTTGAACTCGGAGAATTACGGTAATAGCCGCTCGTAGGTACTCGGGGCTCTCGTGGACATTTTTCAACACGTTGAAAAATCTTCACGAGTCTTCCCGAGCTTACCGCGTTTCCCGAGTACCTGCCGTTAGCGTTACGAGCCGCTAAGAGACGTCCCCGAGCTCCAACGTACCCGCTACACATATTCTACGTGCTTACCACGAGTTTTATTTATTTTTTAACTCAGGAGAGCTCTTGAATTAGCTCGTACAGTGGGACAGCCCCTTAAGGGGACTAAGAGGCAACCGTGGCTGACAAGGGAAGTTAGGGATGGAATAAAACTAAAAGAAAAGGTGTATAACGTAGCAAAAAGTAGCGGGATGCCAGAGGATTGGGAAACTGTCAAAGGGCAACAGAAGGTAACAAAAAGTGCAAGTACGAGGGTAAGATGGCCAGGAATATAAGGAAGGATAGAAAAAGGTTCTTTAGGTATGTTAAGAGAAAAAGATCAGTAAAGACAAATGTGGGCCCCTTGAAGGCAGAAACAGATGAAATTATTATGGGGAACAAGGAAATGGCAGAAGAACTGAACAGATACTTTGGTTCTGTCTTCACTAAGGAAGACACAAACAATCTCCCAGATGTACTAGAGGACAGAGGACTAGGGTGACAGACGAACTGAAGGAAATTTGCAATAGGCAAGAAATAGTATTGGGAAGACCGATGGGACTGAAGGCTGATAAAATCCCCAGAGCCTGGTGGTCTGCATCCCAGGGCACTCAAGGAGGTGGCTCTAGAAATCATGGATGCATTGGTGATCATTTTCCAATCTATCCATCTTCTATCTAAACATAAATAAAACTCTGATCTTGTTATCTTCCGGTTTGGCGGTCATTCTATTTACGCAAAAACGGTTTGCGATAAGCTACGATTTTTCACGAGTTCACTCACTGTTCTCCTATGCTGCGATTTCACTAAGTTTCGTTCCGATCGGTGGAATGTCGTAAAGTTAGCGAGGTTTAAAAATCTTAAAAACTGCACGTGCGCAGATCGATCTCTTCTCCTGCCTTTGAGCGCCGCGTGGATTTGTCTCTTTCCCCGTCACTCCCCGGGACAGCCCGCCCCTTCCTGCGCCATCGTATCTTTACTGGAGCAGCCGGCGGAGGTTTCCATCCGGACCTGAAGCAGCAGCCCCTGCAGCACAGCATCCGCCTCCTGCTCAGTGGGCGGCTCTGGCTCGGTCACCCGCCACCCTCACCCCGCCCACGAGGCCCAGGTCCGCCAGTGCTTCGACTGCCTACAGCCAGGGCCTGGACGAGTGGAGTTCCAGGCCCTGGTGCTGCTCTACGACCTGGGTAGGTGCTGGGGCAGGGAATGGGAGTGAGGGGAGGAGAATGAGGGAAATGGGGAGGAGGGAGATGGTGGGGGGGGGGGGGGGGGGGGGGGGGCAGTGCCGAGTCAAACTGGCGAGGGACACTGCAGGTCCTGGGATGGGCGGACAACTGATTGTGGATGATCAGCCATGATCACAATAACCATATAACAATTACAGCACGGAAACAGGCCATCTCGACCCTTCTAGTCCGTGCCGAACACATAATCTCCCCTAGTCCCCATCTACCTGCGCTCAGACCATAACCCTCCATTCCCTTCCCATCCATATAACTATCCAATTTATTTTTAAATGATAAAAACGAACCTGCCTCCACCACCTTCACTGGAAGCTCATTCCACACAGCTACCACTCTCTGAGTAAAGAAGTTCCCCCTCATGTTACCCCTAAACTTCAGTCCCTTAATTCTCAAGTCATGTCCCCTTGTTTGAATCTTCCCTACTCTCAGTGGGAAAAGCTTTTCCACGTCAACTCTGTCTATCCCTCTCATCATTTAAAAAACCTCTATCAAGTCCCCCCTTAACCTTCTGCGCTCCAAAGAATAAAGCCCTAACTTGTTCAACCTTTCTCTGTAACTTAGTTGCTGAAACCCAGGCAACATTCTAGTAAATCTCCTCTGTACTCTCACTATTTTGTTGACATCCTTCCTATAATTAGGCGACCAAAATTGTACACCATTCTCCAGAATTGGCCTCACCAATGCCTTGTACAATTTTAACATTACATCCCAACTTCTATACTCAATGAATGGCGGTGCAGGCTCGAAGGGCCAAATGGCCTCCTCCTGCACCTATTTTCTATGTTTCGATGTTAGTTACTTCAAGACTATTCTGCCATTCAATTAAGACATAGTTGATCTATACCTCAACACGACCTACCCACTTTATCTACATGTCCCTTAGAAACATAGAAACATAGAAAATAGGTGCAGGAGTAGGCCATTCAGCCCTTTGAGCCTGCACCGCCATTCGATATGATCGTGGCTGATCATCCAACTCAGTATCCCGTACCTTGATACTTATAACAAACCAAATTAGGAATGAAAGGAAATACTATGTAAAAGCTTAGCGTAGTTTATGTCAAGGTCACAGGGAACAAGATTCAAAATATATTTTCTGTCAATAATCCTTTGAAACATCAACACAGGTTTTATGAAGTGGCTGTTATGGTGCAAAGCTTTCAGTAATACAATATGAATGCCTTGCCAATCTCTTACTAATGTGAAGCTGCCCTTTATGATGAATATAAATACTAACTACTGCCAAAAGGCAAGCCTTAGGTGCAAGCTACAAAACTATCTGTGGATCCTGTCCCATGGACTCTGCCAAAATGGGGGGAGAATGAGTGCGAATAGGATTTGGAGAGGCCGGCAGAAGAAAGATTCCAGGCCTCAGTTTTCACATCTCTACAGCCAAAGTAACAAACATCGTAAAATTATTCAGGCAATAGAATGGTTTTAAATCAGGTGTTATTTGAAAATCTGTCCAAACCGGAATTGTTAGAAGGCAAAATGTCTGCCAGAGAACAGTAAATAATAGTTTGCACTATTAACATTACTTATTCACTGATTATTTTAGTTTGTTTATTTCCTTCCAACTTCTGATCTAAATGGTTCATATTCCTTCACTAAACTCTTCCTTGTTGTAGAATAAATGTAGATTTTACTGACATTGCACCATGATTATAAAGAATAACGTGAATTTCACTTGTATCCTTCCGATCCGTTTCAGCATATTTCGCTTGGGCAGTTTACACCCCAGCGATATGAACATTGACTTCTACAATTTCAGGTAGTCCTTGCTTTCTCCCTCCTTCCCCTCCCCTTCTCAGCTCTCCCACGGCCTACTGTCTCTGTCTCTTCCTTCCTTCTTCCCTCCCCCCTCCACCCCACATCAGTCTGAAGAAAGGTCTTGACCCGAAACGTTGCCTATTCCTTCGCTCCATAGATGCTGCCTCACCCACTGAGTTTCTCCAGCATTTGTGCCTACCTTCACGGTTGGTGAGGTACTTTGAAGACTCGTCACTGTTATACTTCAGGAAATGAAATCGGCAAGTCACAAATAGCTAGTGCCTAAAATAGCACTGCCAGTATGTCCAAATAATCTATTTTTATGCTCTAATTTACTCAAAAGTGAGGAAAAAGGAGAGTATAAGTAAGTTTGCCATTCATTTATCATTTATGGGATATCAATAATTAATGGATTACACACCAACATTATAGATTTTACATCAAATTTCATCCAGTGTTGTTCACATTCTTAACCTTGTCAATTCCCAGCCGTTTAATATCTGCAGCAACTGGATAGAGCTGTTTTTTCCCCGTGAATCAGCATGGGAGCACCTCAAGGCTGCGTGCTCAGTCCCCTGCTGTACTCACTCTATACTCATGACTGCGTAGCCAGTCACAGTGCGAACTCCATCATCAAGTTCGCTGACGACACCACTGTTGTGGGATGTATCACTGATGGGGATCAGTCAGAATATAGAAGTGAGATCGAGCAACTGTCCATATGGTGCCAGCGCAATAACCTGGCCCTCAACGCCAGCAAAATCAAGGAACTGATTGTGGACTTTGGAAGGAGTAGGAGGGGAACCCACAGCCCCAATTATATCAAAGGGTTGATGGTTGAAAGGGTCAAGAGCTTCAAATTCCTGGGCGTGCACATCTCTGAAGATCTTTCCTGGTCCGAGAACACTAATGTAATTATCAAGAAAGCTCATCAGCGCCTCTACTTCCTGAGAAGATTATGGAGAGTCGGTTTGTCAAGGAGGACTCTCTCTAACTTCTACAGGTACACAGTAGAGAGCATGCTGACCGGTTGCATCGTGGCTTGGTTCGGCAATTTGAGCGCCCTGGAGAGGAAAAGACTACAAAAAATAGTAAACACTGCCTAGTCCATCATCGGCTCTGACCTCCCTTCCATCGAGGGGATTTATCGCGGTCGCTGCCTCAAAAAGGCTGGCAGCATCATCAAAGACCCACACCATTCTGGCCACACACTCATCTCCCTGCTACCTTCAGGTAGAAGGTACAGGAGCCTGAAGACTGCAACAACCAGGTTCAGGAATAGCTACTTCCCCACAGCCATCAGGCTATTAAACATGGCTCGGACAAAACTCTGATTATTATGAACCCATTTTCTGTTATTTGCACTTTATCAGTTTATTTATTCATGTGTGTATATATTTATATTAGAAACATAGAAACATAGAAATTAGGTGCAGGAGTAGGCCATTCGGCCCTTCGAGCCTGCACCGCCATTCAATATGATTCATGGCTGATCATCCAACTCAGTATCCCGTACCTGCCTTTCTCTCCATACCCCCTGATCCCCTTAGCCACAAGGGCCACATCTAACTCCCTCTTAAATATAGCCAATGAACTGGCCTCAACTACCCTCTGTGGCAGAGAGTTCCAGAGATTCACCACTCTCTGCGTGAAAAAAGTTCTTCTCATCTCGGTTTTAAAGGATTTCCCCTTTATCCTTAAGCTGTGACCCCTTGTCCTGGACTTCCCTAACATCGGGAACAATCTTCCTGCATCTAGCCTGTCCAACCCCTTAAGAATTTTGTAAGTTTTTCTATAAGATCCCCTCTCAATCTTCTAAATTCTAGAGAGTATAAACCAAGTCTATCCAGTCTTTCTTCATAAGACAGTCCTGACATCCCAGGAATCAGTCTGGTGAACCGTCTCTGCACTCCCTCTATGGCAATAATGTCCTTCCTCAGATTTGGAGACCAAAACTGTACGCAAATACTCCAGGTGTGGTCTCACCAAGACCCTGTACAACTGCAGTAGAACCATTATGGTATATGGACACACTTATCTGTTTTGTAGTAAATGCCTACTATGTTCTGTGCGCTTAAGCAAAGTAAGAATTTCATTGTCTTATACAGGGACACATAACAATAAACTCACTAGAACTGGAAACCTGTTTTAGTGGTACAAAAGACCACACTGGATTTTTATTGAATTTTATCCGAACTCTATGGATTTTCAGTGTTAGTTGTTAGTTTGTTAGATGTTAACAAGACTGGTGTTAGTTTGAGTTTATTTTATTTTAGTTCAGTTTATTATCACGTGTAAAAAGCTTCCCATCCCCTGAGTGATAAATCATCAGAGTGGACAAAAATGCTGGAGAAACTAAGCGGGCGAGGCAGCATCTATGGAGCAAAGGAATAGGTGATGTTTCGGGTCGAGACCCTTTTTCAGACTGATGTGGGGGGTTCCTGAGATGATGAGTGGTACGTGGACCGGAATGGTTAAATGTATTAAGTTTTAAATTCCCCTTCCTTCTAGCACCTCCAACATTTCCCAGGGTTATGGATACAACAGGGAATTCCTTTTGGAATTAAATCAAACCAGATAGATTGGATGCAGTGTAGTTGGCCTTTCAAAAAGTATTTCAAAACATTGAGATCACCACAACATCTGTGGAAAGCAAAACAGAGTTAACTGGAAAAGTTTTGACGAAGTGTCTACCATCTGAAATGTTAACTCTATTTGTCTTCTCACAGATGCAGACTGACCTGTTTTTCTGTTTTTATTTCAGATATCCAGCATCTACAGTACTTTTGATTTTCAATTTCCTTTGGACTGGCTCATCGTGAATGGAGGTACACTGATCCTTAGAAAACACTAATACTTGGACTTTTTGTGCATTGTTAGCATTTCGTTGGGCAGTGTGATGGGAACATCTGGAAAACATTTGTGCCTTAAAGTTTAAACCAGTATTAAAGCAAAGTCTGAAGAAGAGTCTCGACCCGAAACGTTGCCTATTTCCTTCGCTCCATAGATGCTGCCTCACCCGAAGAGTTTCTCCAGCATTTTTGTCTACCACCTATTAAAATATTGAAAGTACATTTAAATCACTTTAGGAAACCCAGTTGCTTTTGCAGGTAATGTGCCGAGATTTTAATAATAACTAGACCAAGTGCAGACCCGTTGGGTCTGCTCCCCCAATGGTGTGATCCCCCAACCCAATATTCTACCATGCACCCGTCTCCTCCAACGGAACTGAAGCCGTTCCCAAATGTAAGATTCCAGCACTCCCCTTCCTCCCTCAGCAGTGGATTTAAAAAACATTCCAATTGCACCTCCCTGCCTGCTGCAGCAGTGAAAAGTTCAGAGTGTTCCTGTCTTGCAACTTTGTTTCGAAGTGTGTTGGAAGCTGATAGGAAGGAGCAGCCATCAACGAATCAAAAGGCAGAAAGGCAGCCGGACGGCAGCCGGTCGGATGGCACGAGAGTTTTATATATTAACTAGACCAAGTGCAGACCCGTTGGGTCTGCTCCCCCAATGGTGTGATCCCCCAACCCAATATTCCACCATGCACCCGTCTCCTCCAATGGAACTGAAGCCGTTCTCAAAAGTAAGATTCCAGCACTGCCCTGCCTCCCTCAGCAGTGGATTTTAAAAAAAATCCAATGGCAACCTACCCTGCCTGCTGCAGCAGTGAAAAGTTCAGATTCCAATGGCACCTTCCCTGCCTGCTGCAGCAGTGAAAAGTTCAGAGTGTTCCTGTCTTGCAACTTTGTTTCGAAGTGTGTTGGAAGCTGACATGTAAATGGAGAAGCCAGTTTATTTTTGAAATACTCGTGATCCCCCAACCCAATATTCCACCATGCACCCGTCTCCTCCAATGGAACTGAAGCCGTTCTCAAAAGTAAGATTCCAGCACTGCCCTGCCTCCCTCAGCAGTGGATTTAAAAAAAAAATCCAATGGCACCTACCCTGCCTGCTGCAGCAGTGAAAAGTTCAGAGTGTTCCTGTCTTGCAACTTTGTTTCGAAGTGTGTTGGAAGCTGACATGTAAATGGAGAAGCCAGTTTATTTTTGAAATACTTGGGGGTGGGGTGAGAAGGATTTGATTAAAAACGTGTACTTCAACACGACGAAATGTAATGAGGAGCGGATACTTAGAAAGAAAAGTGAAATCTCTACCGAAATGGAACAGATCTCGGAGATTGAGCATCTGGATTGGGCATGGCAATGAATCAAAGGAAGAAATGCAGCCGGCAGCCGTACATGCAAATGGATCCATTCCGATTGGACATCTGCGAGCATCGGCCATTCCGATTGGACATCTGCGAGTATCGGGCACGAATGAAAAGGCAGAAAGGGATCCGGACGGCAGCCGGACGGATAGCCCCAGAGTTTTATAGATAGATAGATAGATAGATAGATAGATAGATAGATAGATAGATAGATAGATAGATAGATAGATAGATAGATAGATAGATAGATAGATAGATAGATAATAATAATAATACAATTTATTGTCGTTGTAAATACATACAACAAAATTTCAGGCGTACTGCCCGAGCGGAGCTCCAACGTAACAGATAAATAATAACGACAATGGAAATAACAAAAATAGCAAGAACATTGCTGAACAGTCTTCGCTCATTCATGGTATGTCAATTTATTTGGGCCTTAAAACTGGAAAGGATGCAATACGCCATTGTAGTGGGAGACTCCATTGTGAGAGGTACGGACAGGGGTTTCTGCGGCAACAGACGGGATTCGAGGATGGTGTGCTGCCTTCCTGGTGCCAGGATCCAGGATGTCACGGACAGAGTGCAGAAAATCCTCAAGGGTGAAGGTGAACAGCCGGAAGTGGTAGTGCATGTCGGCACAAACGATGTCGGAAAGAAGGGGATAAATATTCTGCAGCGTGACTTTAGAGAGCTCGGAAAAATGCTGAGGGGGGATCTTATAGAATCCCCCCTCAGCATTTTCTATGTTTCTATGTTTCTATGACATACGATGATGTGACCAGTTAGGTAAGTTTGAGTTATAAGGAGAAGCTGTGTAGGCTAGAACTATTTTCCTGGAACATATAGGCTGAAAAGTGACCTTACAGAGATGTATACAATCATGAGGGGCAAAGATAAGGTGAATAGCCACTGTTTTTTTTCCCTGGAAAGAGGAATCAAAAACCAGAGGACAGGGGTTTAATGAGAGGGGAACGATTTAAAATCGAGTAAGTGGTAGAAGCAGGTACTATTACAACGTTTAAAAGATAATAGGACATATATATGGATAGGAAAGGTTTGGAGAGATATGGACCAGGCACAAGCAATTGGGACTATCTTGTTAGGCAATGTGGTTGGATTGGCGAGTTGATGGACAAGTTGAGCCAAAAGGTTAGTTTAGTTGCTGTGTAGATCTATGACTGACTGTGACTTTCAATGAGAGCTCAGTTTAACTACATCAAATCTGAGTTCAGAATTTGGAATTCAAAACTTTGCCTCATTTTTATAACTACCATGTTTAGCAAAGGTCCAACAAATGTGAGCTGCTGTACACCCCAAAACTGCCTACATGCATCAGTTAGGCCAAATTTCTGCAATGCAATTCCCATGCAGTTTGCCTCCAGACTAGACTTATACTGCATGCAATGCCAAGAAAAACCGTCACAAAATGACCCAATTGAGTAATCCATTTAATCAGGTCTCGAGTTACAGTGGGCACTTTAAACCCATTTTGCATCAACATCAGCTCTGTGGAGTATTACATACACATAGAAACATGGAAAACAGGTGCAGGAGTAGGCCATTCGGCCCTTCGAGCCTGCACCGCCATTCAATATGATCATGGCTGATCATCCAACTCAGTATCCTGTACCTGCCTTCTCTCAATACCCCCTGATCCCTTTAGCCACAAGGGCCACATCTAACTCCATCTCAAATATAGCCAATTAACTGGCCTCAACTACCTTCTGTAGCAGAGAATTCCACAGATTCACCACTCTCTGTGTGAAAAATATTTTTCTCATCTCAGTCCTAAAATACTTCCCCCTTATCCTTAAACTGGACTTGTCCTGGACTTCCCCAACATCGGGAACAATCTTCCTGCATCTAGCCTGTCCAACAATAGAATTTTGTACGTTTCTATAAGATCCCCCCTCAATCTTCTAAATTCTAGCGAATACAAGCCGAGTCTATCCAGTCTTTCTTCATATGAAAGTCCTGACATCCCAGGAATCAGTCTGGTGAACCTTCTCTGTACTCCCTCTATGGCAAGAATGTCTTTCCTCAGATTCGGAGACCAAAACTGTACGCAATACTCCAGGTGTGGTCTCACCAAGACCCTGTACAACTGCAGTAGAACCTCCCTGCTCCTATACTCAAATCCTTTTGCTATGAATCTATATTGAAGTATAATATTTGAGCAACTCAAATGGTCAAAGAATGTAATCAATTCATAATGTGTATGTACTATGCAAGTCATGCATGATACTAAAGGTCCTTATATTGAAGCTCCTGTATCCAAGAAAGTTATCATAGTCAGAGGTTACCAGAACTCAAGCAGCATTTGCAAGGTCTTCCCCCAGATACATCACAGCAACTTCAGAACTGTTAGTTAACCAGCAGTCTTTTTCCAGCATTTTGTTTCAGCACTCACATTTAAATCAGAGCATTACTTCCACTGGGAAACAAAACCGCAATCTAATGGCAACCCCAAGATATCTACATCCAAAACTGAGGTTCACTGGTGGTGTCTGAAGGAACATGCAGCTTGTTTTCTGGCAACATTGGATTTGTGCTCAAAGTGAGAGGCAGCAGTGGAGCCAGTGGATGGCCTCAGTCCATTTCAGAGTGGAAACTGGTTGACACATACTTGGCATTGAAAATACTGGGTAACATACTCTAAATAAAAAGTGAATCAAGAACCAACTGCTGGAGGAACTTGGAACGTCGGGGAGCATCTGTGGAGCTGATGATCGATGTTTCAGGTTGAAAACTAAAAGTGACGTTTTGATTATTAAAATCTTGAATAAAAAATGAGGTTTTTCAGTATGAACCTCTAATGGGATTGTGGCATTTAAATTTCAGACGGTACACTTAAACCTAATGGCAAACCGCGCCACCGGTAACGCCCGAAAGGTGAGTTGAACGTTGTCAGATTGCATGGTTCGTCATCAAGTTTCACCTGCCAGAAAGCTGAGCTCATGCCTAGCTTACTGAAGATCTTCGCTTGGTCATGATCTGGCAAGATGTCCTCAATAACTGGGAGCGAATAGTGTTCTCGCTTCAGCGCTTTGTTTAGCGGTCGTGGATCGATGTACACCCGGAGATCGCCATTCGTTTTCTGGCTGGTTGACCCAACTCATCGGCTCATGAACTGGTGCGATCACGTGATGCTCTACCATGCGCTCTAGCTCCGTCTTCACCTTCTGCTTTATCGCAAGACGTAAACGTCCTGGGGGTGAGACTGTAGGTTGTACTTCCTCGTCAATCTGCAGGTGTGCTTCACCGGGCAGCTCTCCTAGTTTACCGTCGAGCACTCCTGTATAGCGTTCTTCAGTCTTACCCGCGTTCTCCTTCACGTCTGTCAACGTGTGTACACGGTGAAAGCTGTCCTCATTCACAGTGATCAAATTCATTCGCTGACTAGCTTTGCTTCCTGTGGTGTGAAGCCATCACTGACCACAATGAACTCCCCCAGAATATTTGCGGTGTGACTTAGGGCTGAGCAGCTGAACCCGGCAAACTCCTTCCGCGCCCATTGTATTCTTATTCCACATCATGAGCTTCTTGTGACATGGGGCTAGTGTGTGGTCTACGCCGTGTAAATATCTGCTTGGCAAGATGTTCACGCTCGCTCTGCTGTCCAGTTGGAAGTCGACCTGCTTCCCATCGACAAGCATCGATGCGCAGACATCATCTCTAGGCCGCACCGTGCTAATTGTGAGCGTGATACTATCGATGTACTCAGTGCTCATGTCACTTCTGGCCTGGTCGTCCACTTTGTGTACTTTCTCCTTTCTGCACACTTTGGCAGAGTGGCTGCGACTGCCGCATGCCCTATACGTCTGTCCGTGGGCTGGACATTGCTGTTGTCCATTGCATGCTCCCTGCCACAATACTTGCCCGCTTTTGCTTCTTGTGGTTACCCCACTTGCTTTGTTTGTGTAGGGTATTGCACAGCCGCGCCTCTCTTGCCGCTCTGCTGATTTTGTGGACTGCAGCAGCAGACCTGCTACTTCCGGTGAATGCTTGGTGATGTGACTCAGCAGTCTCGGCACTCTTGCAGATGCCGATACATCCGTTGAGAGTGAGCTTCCTTTCCTGCAGCAAACGTCTCCTCGTCTGGGAGTCGCTAATGCCCAGCACAATCTTGTCACGGAGCAAGCTGTCTGTCATGCACTGGCAGAAATGACATGCCTTCGCTAGTGTTCTCAGGCTAGCAAGGAACGATTCTCACCTGCTCCTTGCTGTCTCTTGTTGAAGAGGTATCGCTCATACGTCTCAATCTTTTCACCAATGGCGAGCTCTTGAACGCGGGAATGATATCATTCTCCTCGTCGTTGGCGAACACAAAACTGTGGTAAATCTGCAGTCCTGACGGGCCAATTGTATGGAGAAACAATGGCGGTCTGGTATGCTGGTGTTTCCGTGTCTAGCAGTGCAACCATGCTGTAGTTTGTCCACTTCCAACGCCATGTTTTCCAACCCTCAATCACTCCGCGGTTGACGGTTAATGGGGTCGGCGTTTGTATACCACTCACGGGAGGCAGACCGGCAATGTGCTGTAGCGTGTTACCGGTGTCCGTCCGCGTAGGCCGCTGGTCGCCCGTCCCCTCGTCCGCACTCGGCTTGCTGATGAGCGGCCGTCTGCCCCACCCTTCGGGTAGCCATGTCGTTTACCGGCAGTTTTCATATTTTCCGTGCCTTAAATGCTGCTCACTCGCCAATCCTAAGACACTGGACAGTTTCACTAGTCCTTAGCTGCTAACTGTTCCAGCCGGGAGCTTCAGGTTGTGGCAGAAAAATGATTCTTTAAGGCACCATGTTCAAGGACAAGCTTTTCCAGTAAGCAAAACTCCTGGAAACCCCTGCGCATGCGTGGACTTTATTAAGTTGTTCAAGACACATTACACATATCATAATACTTGGGGTGTAAACTACCCAAGCAATATATGAGGTGCTGTTCCTCCAATTTGCACTGGGCCTCATTCTGACAATGGAGGAGGCCCAGGACAGAAAGGTCAGATTGGGAATGGGAGAGTAAGAGCAGAGTTATGGGGTAAAGAAGAGAACCAGGTGAGAGCCTCATCTACAGTAGAAGAGGGGAACCCCCGTTCCCTAAAGAATGAGGACATCTCCGATGCCCTGGTTTGGAGCACCTCATCCTGGGTGCAGATGCAGATTGCTTCCTGTAAGGACTTCATCTCCTTCTCCCAATATGGCTATCTGGACTACACTTCTTCCCACCCTGCATCCTGTAAGGACTCCATCCCCTACTCCCAATTCCTCCGTCTATGCCACATCTGCACATAGGAGGTCTTCCTTTCTTCTTCCCGCCCCCCGCCCCCAGCCCCACATCAGTCTGAAGAAGGGTCTCGACCCGAAACGTCGCCTATTTCCTTCACTCCATAGATCCTGCCTTACCCGCTAAGTTTCTCCAGCATTTTTGTCCACCATGTCTAGATGTTCAGTCTTCTGCACATGGTTATAAATTTGTCAATGGCTTCAGTGTTTTAATACCATTAAAGTACTAAATTGTAACATTATGAGGTAATTAAATGAAAAATTAAAAGAACGAGCTTAAGCCCATCGTACACTATTTAAAATGGCAATGTAGACAAAAATGCTGGAGAAACTCAGCGGGTGAGGCAGGCAGCATCTATGTCTGAGTTTGACCCTCCTTCAGACTCAAGCATTTCTCCAGAATTTTTGTCCACCGCTCTATAGATGTTGCCTCACCCGCATTCACATTCCCATGCAGATGGTATGATAGGATGATAGGTGAGACACGGCGGTGGTCCCAGCACCTCCCCCCCCCCCCCCCCCCCCCCCCGAGGCACCGCTCACGCCTCCCACCCTCACCTCCGGCCGCTCTGTGTCCCGCGGCCACTCTGTCCACACCCCATGGAGTTTTAATCCTGGCCCGGAGCCAGGAAAGAAACGGGTGAGTGGGGGCGTTGGTGCCGCCTCTGGAAGCATGGGAATGAATCTCGGGCTAAGCCTCCGCTCCGATGCCCGATCCCCAGGTCACTGTCCCTCACCTCCCCCGGACCCCAGCTGGACACAGAGCGCCTGTGCCGGCCCGCATTCCTGGGGAGAGGCGGAGAGAGGGAAATGCTCCTGGGAAATCGCCAAGTCCCCGCTCACTCCGGGTGTTGTCGCCGTTTTACTGACACACACAACCAACATACACCTTTACACACATACCGGCACACACAAGGTTTAAAGTGATATGGGCCACATGTGGATAAGTGGGACTAGTTTAGATGAGGCATCTTGATTTGCATGGACAAGTTGGGATGAAGGGCCTGTTTCCACGCTGCAAGACTATGACACACTATAGAAAGGGTGCAATTGCTCTGGAGAGGATCCAGGGGCGATTTATGAACATATTGGTAAAGCTGGAATTTTTTTTTCACTTTGAAGAAAGATTTGATAACTGGGATTGTATTCTCTGCAGCAACGGAAGTGAAGAAAAGATTTAGTTGAGGTGAATAATATTATGAGAACAGGACCTGTTTCGCTTAACAAAGAGTGTAGGAAGGAACTGCAGATGGTGGTTTAAACTGAAGATAGACACGATAAACTGGAATAACCCTGCGGGACAGGCAGCATCTTTGGAGAGAAAGAATAGGTGATGTTTCGGGTCGAGACCTTCAGACTGAAGAGGTTGAAAACCAGCCATAAAACACAATGACTGGAGATGTGTGTTATCCAACTAAGGGCAGAAATCAGAATCATGTGTTCATCTTTATTGACGTGACACCATAATAAATATATAACAGAAAAAATAATTTAATGGGGTAGTATGTTGGCGCAGATTTGATCCTGATTAGGGTGCTGTCTGTACAGTATTTGTACATTCTCCCTATGACCATATGGTTTTCTCTGAATATTCCGGTTTCTCCCACATCCGAAAGAAGTGCAGGTTTGTAGGTTAATTGGCTTCTGTAAATTGTCCCTGGCATGTAGGATACTATTGGTGTATGGTAGATTGCTGGTTGGTGTGGACTTGGTGGGCCGAAGGGCCTGTTTCCATATATATGTTTTACATATATATCTTAATTTAATTGAACCATATACGGTTGAATATGTGGCATTATTTTCATCTTGTTTTTATAGTCAAAGGGTAAGGTTGATTGATCTACTTGTGCAGAACAGTGATGGAAGTCTGACTCCTCTTGCCTTGTTTCTATGTTTTTGTTTCTCTATATATATGCATAGCAGCATGAATTATAATCTGATTTCCATACATGAATATACTAAGGTCATTCATGTGCTGCACCTGTTGATCAGAGCCTGGCTCTACTGTGGAATGGAATTAGGAATGTAAATTAGCCTAACATTCATACCTAATCCAATTTGAAGCATAAATGTTGCATTCAAGTGTAAGTTAAAATATTCACTACAGTATGCACCAGATTGCACAATTTCAAGCTGAAAAATGGAAAATCTCCCTACACCCCTGCCACACACCCCCCCCCCCCCCCCCCCCCTCCGTCGCTATGCTCCCTCTACACCCCTGCCACACTCCCCCCCCCCCCCCCCCCACCCTCCGTCGCTATGGTCCCTCGCAATTTTTTACTCTCAACTCTCACCCAATGTTGGGCAACCCTGCAAATATTTATCATACATTTTTTAGTAGTATCCAATTCTGAGCACAAGAACTTTAATAATGACCTTGCACAGTGTGTCCTCAGTCAATGTATTTGCTTCTTCATTTTTTCGTTCCTTTTTTGTAAGAATAATTTGGAACATTTGACAGGGTGATTTGTCCTATTATTTACTCGACCTTAGTTATTGTCTCTAAATGCTGCTGTGAAGTGCCTTGAGATTGTTTTTCTTCTCCAAAATGGCTTTAAAAATTGAAGCTTTTTTCATGTGCTTAACAAATTTTGACTCTAACGTGTCCCTCCTACCATCATTAAAATAAACAAAGTGCTTAAGTCAACTGACACAGTGGGAAGGGTGGTGATGAAAAGGATCGTTTATGCTCACTTGGGCACATGGCTAACAAGGCATTTATCAAGACAAAATGTTTAGTGTGCAGAGAAACTGGAGTAATAACAGGCATGGCCTAAACAGCCTTACCCTGTCCCACAGTATGAGTTTATTCCAAGAGCTCACCCGAGTTTAAAAAAAAATCAAACTCGTGTTAAGCACGGAGAATGGGGACGTCACTTAGCGCTAACGGCAGGTACTCGGGAAGGCTCGCTAACGGCAGGTAAGCACGGGAAGACTCGTGAAGATTTTTCAACATGATGAAAAATGTCCACGAGAGCCCTGAGTACCAATGAGTGGCCATTACCATAAATCTCCGAGTTTGAATCAGGGCAAACTCGGCGCAACTCTTGGAATGAACTCATACCGTGGGGCAGGGGTTTTAGCTTTAATCTGGAGTAACCCAATTAATCAAAATAGAAAATAGAAAATGCTGAAAATATTCTGCTTTTTGTCTCATGGAATGAATAAATCAGGTACCGAGGAAATAAATGATCATCCACCACAAACCCTCTTCAGGGGATCCCATGGGATAATACATTGGTTTGCTGATGCATGTCAGAAGGATCAATGGAAGTTAATTTTCAGACGAGCAGCACAATGCATAACAGCTCCTACATTGAATGTTTAACACCTTCATGCAACTGAGAATGAATTTCCTTCAACAGCTCGAGAAGGGCTGAAAACATTAATGGACTCGAACATGAGATATGCAGCAGACAGCAGTCAATAAATACAATGATTATAACCTCTATATATTTATTCTCTGCAATATATGCATCAAAACTGAGAGTGGAGAGGGATGATTATTGGCAATCTCCCCTCTGCACTCATAAGGGCCTGTCCCACTTGGCCGTCATTAGCGTGCCATTTACGCATCATATGTACAATAGGTTGACGCATCGTGACGCGTGGGGTGCGCATGCGTTGCCCATGGTGAGGCGCGGAATTGCATGCGGTGGCGCGCGATATCGCACGGCGCTCCAGAATTTCGTAGAGTAACAAAATCCTCGCACGCCACCTGCGTGACATATCGCGTGGGACAGGCCCTTAAGTCACAGAGCAAACGGTATACATGGTAATGACAAATACAACGATGAGTGCAAAACAAAACAATTATGCAAAAATTGTGGTGCAATCTAAACTAGTGCAAAAAAAAACCTAAAGGACAATAACAGGGTCATCCTTATTGAAAGCCTTGAATTTGGACATCAGCAGAGAGTGAATCTCCTTGTTCATCTACGATTTCTGGATAGGATAGACTCTAATTGTCGGAAAAAAACCGTTAGGGTTGATCCTAAGCAGAAACTGGTGATGACTGAGGTATCCAGTTTCAGGCTGCATGAAGTTGTGTTGTTCCAGTCTCAAGGCAGTTCTGAAACAGACCCTCAGTCTCCTCAGACCAGTTCTCTATGATTGTCTTTGTGGTTAACTCGCACTTCAATCTCTGACTGTAAGACAGCAGGAGCAGCAACAACAGGTGACTAGACTGGCTGGAATGAGAGCAAGTGGATGGAGTGACAGGTGTACTTTAAGATGGTATAACAGTGGTCTGGAGCAGTGGTTCCCAATCTTTTTTAGTTCATGGCCCCCTTGGGCTCTTTAATTTTTCTGTGCCCTCCCCCACCCCCCTGACATTATTAGCGGAAAAAAAGTGGCCCCCTTTATTGAACCTGTGGCCCCCTAAATCCCCACATTTTTCTGTGGCCCACCTCAAATTTGCCATGGCCCCAGGTTGAGAATCACTGGTCTGGAGTATTTAAGCACTGTGTGGGACAGGGGACATGCTGGTATTTGGGGAGTATGTACCTGAAGTTAGCTTGATTTAAATCACAAGTGATGATGAACAGGGAATCAGGGTTTGCTGACTCGAGAGCATTGCCAACAAAGTGTAATTTGTCTAGTGTTATCTTGACATTAACGTGAGGTGGCATGTCATCCACCAACAAGGTGGCGTAGTGGTCAATTCCCTCGAAAGATAAAAGGGAATACTACAGCTCTGAGCTTTTTAGACATTTTTAGGTCATTTCGTTTCAAAATGGGTTTCCCATTCATCCTATTCATAGCTCATCCTTGGTTAGTTTTAGACATTTTTAAGTGATTAAATGTTGGTGAGGAGCATGCATTGGAGGGAGAGGATGAGGGGTGAAATGCCTGTCATTTCAGCTGCTCTTGGAGATGCCACACCCAACCATCATGCTTCAGTTGTGTGGATTTGGAAAAATAAAGTTCTCTGCACGTTGTCTTAGAGTCCACGTGTATTTGCTTTAACGTCCCCTGAATGGCACGGAACTTACATAACCACCTCCACTACGCTTGAGAACTTCTATCATTGTTACACAACTGACACAAATCCCCCGATACCAAAGCAGTTTCCCACCCTAAAAAGTTGGACTAAAAACTGTCTGAAGCCGGCTGTGCACAACAATAAAGAGAGCATGTCCCCACAATCATATCAACTCCAGACAGACCATTTTACAGGCATGGGGTAGGTGCAGCAATAAACAAGGATGCTTATTTCAGTGAATTGATTCCATTATTTGATGCAAGTTTAAGCAGTATTTGGTTGTCTGTTCATTTTGGTCATTTCGTTTCAAAATAACCATATAACCATATAACAATTACAGCACGGAAACAGGCCATCTCGGCCCTACAAGTCCGTGCCGAACAACTTTTTTCCCTTAGTCCCACCTGCCTGCACTCATACCATAACCCTCCATTCTCTTCTCATCCATATGCCTATCCAATTTATTTTTAAATGATACCAAAAAACCTGCCACCACCACTTCCACTGGAAGCTCATTCCACACCGCTACCACTCTCTGAGTAAAGAAGTTCCCCCTCATGTTACCCCTAAACTTCTGTCCCTTAATTCTGAAGTCATGTCCTCTTGTTTGAATCTTCCCTATTCTCAAAGGGAAAAGCTTGTCCACATCAACTCTGTGAATCCCTCTCATCATTTTAAAGACCTCTATCAAGTCCCCCCTTAACCTTCTGCGCTCCAGAGAATAAAGACCTAACTTATTCAACCTTTCTCTGTAACTTAGTTGTTGAAATCCAGGCAACATTCTAGTAAATCTCCTCTGTACTCTCTCTATTTTGTTGACATCCTTCCTATAATTGGGCGACCAAAATTGTACACCATACTCCAGATTTGGTCTCACTAAAATGGGTTTCCCATTCATCCTATTCATAGCTCATCCTTGGTTAGTTTTAGTGCTGAGACACCATTAAGGAGAGTGTTCCAGATTTATAAAAGTGCCAAAAATAAATAAGTCTGAAGAAGGGTTTCGGCCCGAAACGTTGCCTATTTCCTTCGCTCTATAGATGCTGCTGCACCCGCTGAGTTTCTCCAGCACTTTTGTCTACCTTCGATTTTCCAGCATCTGCAGCTCCTTCTTAATCAAAATAAATAAGATCTGCAGAGTGACTGCGAGGTATCAAGTACTTAACTTTGTCATATTGGTAACCATTCACCCCACAGTTGATAGCCTAATCCCTCTTTCCTGTCTTTCTCCCTCTTTTAACAGTGACGTTTTAAAAGATAAAATCGGCAACTCCACTTTGCAATTTCACATTGCAAGACAAGAGTAAACAGGAACAAACGCTACACAACCATGTTCAGGATCTTTCTTCTTTAATCAGAATCAGAATTTAAAAAGTCAAAAACCAAGCAGGTTCAATACATTCCACAGCCCAATTCCAGTCATATCCCTAGAAATGGAGAATGTTCAAAGTAAAACTATCCCAACATTTGAAACTGCAATTAAAAAATAACACCAAGATCAAACTGGCACACACACACACATCTCGGATATAAAATAGCAAGATTAACCTTATCGAGCATTGAATGCCTATTGCAACTTCCATCTTCTAGCTGCCAAAAATGATTTTAATTCTCGGGTTAATGCACACTGTGGAAGCATTGTGTAAACTAGCTTGAGGTTATGTGAACTCTTTCAGTACGATCATGAACTCTGGTTGTTGGTAGGCAACTCAAATTAATACCGGGGGGAGCTTGTGCTCCATGAGTGTGACAAACGCTACCAAAGGAAGCCTCGAGGAAAATGTGGTTGCCTCATTGCTGTCGGCATATATAAACAAACCATGTTGGTGACAAGCAAGGTCGAGTGGGAGATTACATCTTTGCACAAATTGAATTTTGGTTGAGGTTCCGCCACAGCATTGATCAAACTTCACCTGGATTAGCTATATACAGATAATGCATTACTGGTGTAATCCTCAATGCCTGACGGTCCTACTGAGGTAGACAAAAATGCTGGAGAAACTCAGCGGGACAGGCGGCATTTCTGGAGAGAAGGAATGGGTGACAGTTAGGGTCAAGACCCTTCTTCAGACCTCCCATGCACAGCAGAATTTAGGACCATCCCTTATCGTACTAACTGCTGTCGTGAAATTGACAGAGGGATTCCTTACCTGGAAATCAGATCAGAAGTAGGAGTTTTTTGGATAGGAGCAGAATGTGGCGGAAACATACAATTAGCCAGCAAAGCAGCCTTTGGTAATCTGCTTTACAAGCAATCTCTGTATATTTTATTTTTACAGGTAGAAAAAGCAGACTAGTGCTATAATTCATTTGTTAGCTAAAGATCACCGGATTTTGATCGGTGGGGGCACAGCGAGTCAGCTGCCCTGTCAGCAGCGTGTCCGTTATTTATTTCGACTTTTTTTGGTTTGTCTAAGTGTTTGTTTTGGTTGTTTCTCGGTGTGTCTTGTGTGGGGGTGGTGGGGGGGAGGGAGAAACCGTTCTTCAGTCACCCTCGACGGAGAGGCAACTTTTTCCATGTCGCTTCTCTGCCTCCCCTCTCGTGGCCTAACAACCTAATTGATTGGAGCTGCCTTTCCCGGAGTCAGGCCCGGAGCATCGGCAGCGGGCGCAGTATGGACTTTTTCCATCGCGGAGCGGACGAGCCCTTGCCGGGGGACGCCAGAGAGGAGTGTTCCGATCGCTGGCCCGCGGACTATGACATCCCAAAGCCGCAGTCTGCGGAGCTTCTAACCGTGGGTGCGGCGTGGACTTTCCATCACGGAGCCCGAGATACCTCACCGGAGAAGAGCTCCGACTACCAGCCTGTGGACTATAACATCCTGAAGCCGCAGACTCCGGTAGGAAAGTGCCAATTCGGGCACTCCACGCCGCTGAGTGTGTTCGAACGTTCATGGCCCCGACCACGGGTGAACAAGGAGGGAGGACTGGCTGAACTTTGTGCCTTTTGATGGATGTTTGTGTTAAATTTTATTGTGTATTGTGTGTTCTTTTTAAATGTATCGCTGTTGGCAAATTAATTTCACTGCACCTTCAGGTGTATGTGACAAATAAAATTGACTTTGACTTTGATCTTTCATGATATGATGTTTCACAGTATTATACAAATGCAAAATTCAGCTAGTTTTTTAGAGCAAATCATGGAAACTACCATTTCTCGGTCATTATGTAAAACCTCAAACATTTGCCATGCAACTACTGGCAGAATCCGATGTGATTCGAATGAATTATCAAATCTTCTCCATCCTGTGTAGCACTGCAGTTTCAAAGCAGATGCTTGTACTGGAGTGTTACCATATGCAATATATGCTTATGTCGTGAGATAGGAATTGGAAAAGCACCGCGCAACCCTTCTGTTCACAGACTTCAATATGCTCAACAAGTATTTACTGGGGACATGTAATCAAGAAACCCATTCTGCATTGCTGGCTTGAGAGCGTATGTGGTGTCAGTACGTCAATGGTTTTGCATTGTCTCTGTGTAGGAATTCACTTCACCAATCAAGGAGAATGGAATTACATGTACCATTAGCGAGTTCACTGCTGAAAAGCAGGAAATTTGAGGGAAATGGCAAAGAATTTCTCAGTAAATAAATTGTGAAGTTAAAGAACAACTACAATGATAAATACATCAGTAAATAGCTTTATCTTAAGATATATATTTTTTACATACATACATATATATTTACTATATGCATATATACATATATGTACAATATGTAAAATATATACATGTATATATTCACCATTTTTGCTTCACTTAGAATGTCTTTAGAGTCATAGAGTTGTACAGCACAACGCGGTCCAACCAGGCCCAACCATAATACCTATTTATGCTATTCCCATTTGCCCACATTAGTTATGTATCCTTCTTTGCCTTAAGTCAGCCTCCTTACTTGCTGCATTGTCATTCTGGGTCTCATGCTCATGCCTCACTAGTTTAAACCCTCCCAAATAGCACATGTAAACCCCTCTGTGTGGTTATGGGGGGTTCCTCTCCAGTTCAGGTTGAAACCATCCTTTGTGTTAATGGAATATTCAAGTCCAATGAGGGAGCTAGGAAGGAAAACATAAGAGAACTGATCGGTTTAACATTGTAATGTTGGCAGCATATCACTCTACTTATACACATCAGCACTGTTTCATCCCCAATGATAGGGGGATCTTATAGAAACTTCTTAAGGGGTTGGACAGGCTAGATGCAGGAAGATTGTTCCCGATGTTGGGGAAGTCCAGGACAAGGGGTCACAGTTTAAGGATAAGGGGGAAATCCTTTAGGACCGAGATGAGAAAAACATTTTTCACACAGAGAGTGGTGAATCTCTGGAACTCTCTGCCACAGAGGGTAGTTGAGGCCAGTTCATTGGCTATATTTAAGAGGGAGTTAGATGTGGCCATTGTGGCTAAAGGGATCAGGGGGCATGGAGAGAAGGCAGGTACAGGATACTGAGTTGGATGATCAGCCATGATCATATTGAATGGCGGTGCAGGCTCGAAGGGCCGAATGGCCTACTCCTGCACCTATTTTTTTGCATTTCGTTGTCTCTGTACTGTACACTGACAATGACAATTAAATTGAAATTGAATCTGAATTTTCTATGTTTCTATGATAGGCATATTATTTGAATATTTTTCCATATCACAACTTCACAGGATTATGGAAAAGGTACAGTAAATGTAGGACAATGATTATGTTGTATGTTTGCCTTACTTTTAAAAGTATTTGATAGGATCACAGCAGAAGATTATATCTGCCATGCCAGACGTTGTTGAGGTCCAGAGGTAGTTGGCCAGTAGTGATCTGTCCAAATTATTACTAAAGCAACAGGATCATTCAAAATGTTAAAATCCTTGAACAAGAACAAAAGATGAACTTAGCCACAGCCACTCCTTGCAATCAGCAAAGAATCAGGGTCTTCCCTTAAACGTGCCTTTGATCGCAATAGGGGTTTCTTTGAGTGTGCTCACTTTTATTTTTACATTGATCAATTTCATTGCACAGAAACATCCTCCTCCAACAAATCTCAACCACTCCATTCATACACTGTCAAATAAAAATATCACAAGCAATGCTGAGTGTACACATTTCTAAAGGCCAAAAGGATATTTATAGGATTATACATTTTATTTTTATGTGCTTATAATTCTGAACATAACTTATACAAGCATATTTCAAAAATATCATTAGTGCCAATTAGTGAGGTTTTTACACAAAGTCTGGCTTTAATATTCAACTAAACCAAGTGGGACCCGTTGGGTCCCATCCCCTCAACAGGCGATGGGGGGGGAGGGGGGGGCTGCGGCGCCACACACACTAACCACCCCCCCCCCCCACACGCACACTAGCCCCCCCCCCCTTGATACTATATTAATATTATTAATTTGCTCCTTTCCCCCCATCCCCTGCTCTATCCAATCACGCATCAATCAAACCAAATTTAGTTGGAGGTGCAGTTAGAGAAGGAGAGGGAGGGGGAGGGGGTAAGAGAGGGAGACGGTGAGGAGGCTGGTGAAGGAGGGTAGAAGGAGGGGGAGGGTGGTAGAGATTGAGGGGTAAGGGGGCGCACGGCGTCGCAGGGGAGGGCTGGTTCCCGAATGCAATACTCCACCACTCATCCATAGGTCCCAATACTCACCACTTCCTAGAGGGGGGGGGGGGGGGTAGAGAGGGAGGATGGGCAGAGAGGGAGAGGGGCAGCGAGGAATGGGGCAGAGAGGAATGGGGAGCAAATAAGAAGCAGGGTAGAGAGGGAGGGGGAGAGGGTAGGAAGGGTGGGCAGTAGAGAGGGAACAAGATAGATAGGGAGGGGGGTAGAGAGGGAGGGGGGTAGAGAGAGAGGGGGTAGATAGTGAGGGGGTAAAGAGGGAGGGTGAGGACAATCTATTTGATTGTGCAAGCCAGGTTGATTGCATTCATGGAAACACGTGAAGGTTGCAATCTCCCACCCCTGTCCCATTGTGATGTCATATGTAAATGAGATCCTTTGTGATTGGACGTCTGTTAGATGGCACTGTGACATCATCAATGGAAAGTGCTGCACTGAAAAGCAGTTAATTTTCTGAAATAAACGATTAAAACTTAAAAAACTTTGGAAATATAGGTTGGAATGCGACGGGAAGATGTTTATCCCATCGAGGGAAAAAATGTGAGTAGCATGAGTGAAAATGGGAAGGCTGTGGCCAAGCGTTTTGGAAGAAGATACAAATTAAAGAGATTAAAAGAACAACGCAACACACGGAAATTTAGAACGTTGAGAACAAAGGGAGGAGTTTTAGTATAATACAGATGAAGTCAAAGATAACAAACTGTTATCAGGTGTAATAAGGGCTAGCAATCTGCTAATATCTATTTTGCACTTTCAGATGAAGACCAATTCTGCAATTCTATGCGTCTCCACTTCTTTCAAACTTAGTTTGCCACCTTCAATGATCAAAACATCAGGTTGCATGGGACTTGTAAAAGCATTACTGCCATCAGTTCTTCAAACGATAACTACGATCATTAAGATGCCATTCATGGGAACGGCAATGTTGCCCTTTCCCAGAATAAAGGTACATGTCCTTCTCCAACTGACACTCACCAGCCAGCGGGCTGTTCCAAGGGGAACTGCCCGTGCAGAATGCTCCAGCCTGCAGCTGGGCTTTCTCGAGCCATTGACACAACACTAATGAGAAACATTGGCAGGCAGAAGGAAAACAGACATTAAGGGTATATACAACGGTGATTGAGTTGATATTGTTATTGCATGATTGCATTTATAAACTGTTTGTTGCATTTGAGTTGCCATGTTTATTTTGTGTTGTCCCATTTTGCATTGTGGCCAGCAGGTGCTGTGATGATCAGCAACAAAGGGAAGGGGAGGTGGGGGAATATCAGTGAATAGGAGATTTACCCTGACTTCATCACTATTGTAATTGGCTTTGTTCTTCATTGACAGCTTGCGTCAACTATATACATGTAAACGTCCTCCCCAAAACAATATCTGGCATGACTCGCACAGCAATGATCAAGGACACCACACGTGTTTAATTGGAATTAATTCAGCACTTTTGTGGTAAAAAATATGGACTATGGTTGCAGACTGTTGTGGCCACTGTGTCTGCTGTGTATCTATCATACTCCTGATAGACCAATTAACCATATAACCATATAATCATATAACAATTACAGCACGGAAACAGGCCATCTCGACCCTTCTAGTCCGTGCCGAACACATAATCTCCCCTAGTCCCATATACCTGCGCTCAGACCATAACCCTCCATTCCCTTCCCATCCATATAACTATCCAATTTATTTTTAAATTATAAAAACAAACCTGCCTCCACCACCTTCACTGGAAGCTCATTCCACACAGCTACCACTCTCTGAGTAAAGAAGTCCCCCCTCATGTTACCCCTAAACTTCAGTCCCTTAATTCTCAAGTCATGTCCCCTTGTTTGAATCTTCCCTACTCTCAGTGGGAAAAGCTTTTCCACGTCAACTCTGTCTATCCCTCTCATCATTTTAAAAACCTCTATCAAGTCTCCCCTTAACCTTCTGCGCTCCAAAGAATAAAGCCCTAACTTGTTCAACCTTTCTCTGTAACTTAGTTGTTGAAACCCAGGCAACATTCTAGTAAATCTCCTCTGTACTCTCTCTATTTTGTTGACATCCTTCCTATAATTAGGCGACCAAAATTGTACACCATACTCCAGAATTGGCCTCACCAATGCCTTGTACAATTTTAACATTACATCCCAACTTCTATATTCATTAATATTGTATTTTTATTTAATTGAAAATGCATGTGGGTCTCCCCTCTATCCTGTGTGGGGCTTTCATATGCAGAAATAGGTTAGCTATGTATACTACTTAAAACTGAACAATTTGAGTATCAAAATCCAAGTAACAGACTATGGTATCAAGGGATAAACTTGGAGGGAAAAGCTATATCAAATAGTATCATTAATATATCGTGATATCCAAAGGATCAAGGCTTCAGCCTCTGAGGTACAATTGTAAACTCAAGGCTTGTGCACTATCACCCACCTTCATAGCTTTAAGGTATGGGGCAAGGTTGAAAAGAGATGTGCAGTGCGGATATTTTTGAGAGTGGTTGGTGTCTGGAAAGTGGTGTCAGTAGTGGTGGCGGTGAGGCAAATACAATAGTGACATTTAGGATGCTTTTAGATAGGCACACGGATATGCAGGGAATAAAGGGATATTGATGATGTGCAAGCAGAGTATTTGACAACATGTTGCACATGTCAAGTCAAGTTTATTCGTCACATACACATACGCGATGTGAAGTGAAATGAATTGTTGGCCATGGAGCTTGTTCCTGTGCTATTCTGTTCTATGTTTTATGTTCTATTATTTGTGGCAGCGGCAGGAAACGACAATACTCGGAAGGAATGGCCATGAAATCGCCATAATTGTTGCATAACTTTGATTTGAATACATGTTTAGACTCCACCTCTTTCAATTCAGAATGCAGTCAGGTCCAAATTACCACACCTTCTATTTGATATAAACTGCGCACTTATAAGTTCCATGTTTTTCAGCCCACCACCACAATGGTCACCATCAATGGACTATCCACTTTGAGGTGCTCAGAAAACAAGTGCTAGTGCCCGAGGACAAGGTTGATGTATCCTTAGGTTTAAATTTATTATAGTCACGTGCACTGAGCTATGGGTTCACTTCCTACCCAGGGCACATCATCCGAGGACGTACACTCCATTGAGGATAAATGGGGATCCTGTGGATAGGGTGAACTGTTTTAAATATCTGGGAGTCCACATCTCCGAGGATATGACATGGGCATCACACGCCTCAGCACTCGTGAGTAAGGCAAGGCAGCGCCTTTACCACCTCAGGCAATTGAGGAAATTCAGAGTGTCTCCGAGGATCCTCCAGTGCTTCTACGCAGCGGCGGTGGAAAGCATTTTGTCCGGGAACATTACCATCTGGTTTGGGAATTGCTCTGCCAAGGACAAGAAGGCTCTGCAGAGAGTAGTGCGTTCGGCCGAACGCACTATGGGAACTTCACTCGCCCCCCTGCAGGAACTATACAACAGGAGGTGCAACTCCAGAGCAAATAAAATCATGGGAGACCCCTTCCACCCCTGCAACGGACTGTTCCAGCTGCTATGGTCAGGCAAATGCCTCCGTTGCCATGCGGTGAGAACGGAGAGGTTGAGAAGGAGTTTCTTCCCAGAGGCAATTCGGACTGTAAACGCCTATCTCACCAGGGACTAGCTCTACTGAACGTTTTTCCTTCCATTATTTATTATGTAAAAGAATATGTGTGTTATGATTGTGTTTATAATTTGTTTGGGTGTTTTGTTGTTTGTCTTTTGCACAAAAGTCCGCGAGCATTGCCACTTTCATTTCACTGCACATCTCGTATGTGTATGTGACAAATAAACTTGACTTGACTTGATCAAAGGAGATTCTACTACACATACGCTGTCAAAATCACTCAAGGTCTTGTGTGTTTTAATCGAATCCCCTCCTACTTTTCCAAACTCCAGCAGGCACAAGCCTAGCCTTTCCAATCCCTCCTCATAGCATGATCTACCCTTTCCAACTATTAATCTGGCAAGTCTGCTCTGTGATGCATGCAAAGCATTAAAGTTCTTTCTTAAATAAGGATACTAATATTCAGTATGTTACTCTAGATGCCATCTCACAAATTCCCAGTATACCAGAACCAAAACCTCCATACTTTTGCATTAATTTCCCCTAGTCTTAAACACTCTTTACTTTTCTAATTACTGGCAATACCTGCATGCTGGCCTTTTACAATGGGCCACATAGATCCCTTTGAATCTCTGTGCACTACAATATCTCACTATGTAAATATGTTTTTTGCTTCCTGTCCAAATGGACAATCATGCATTTCCCAACAAAATAGTCCCATTTCAAATTTGTCTACTCAACTTATCTGTGTTGCTTTGTAACCTACTTACATCCTCTTCTCAGTTGCAGACAAACAGAATGCAGAATCAAATTGCAGAATGATCTGCATTGGAATGGTCAGACTCATCATGCAACGGTGAAAGCAACAGGTGTCCTAACATTTCTGAGGCGCAACTTTCATCATTGTTCAACTTCTGTCATGGAGACCAAATGTTAGACCAAATTTGGACTACGCATTTCAGCATGGGACCCATACACAAATAAAAACATTTCTTCCATCGAACGTGTCCAAAGACAGGCAGCTCGATTTGTTACGAACACCTATGAGAGAGAAGCAAGTGTCACCAAACTTCTGAATTCACTGGTGTGGAACCCTCTCCAAGACAGACGTGAAGCTCACCGTTTGACCTGTTTTTATAAAATGTTAAATGGTCAACGCGACATAGATTACCAAACCCACACCAAACCCAAACCAATTCGGAGCAGACGAGGGCATTCGATCCAATTTGTGATTCCAGCTGCCAAGACAGATGTGTACAGTAATTCATTCTTCCCCCGCACAATTAAAGCATGGAATAGTCTTCATCCTCCCATAGTTACCCAACCAAACCCAACTAAATTTAAGGTAGCTCTTTCTTCCCAAAAACCCTTTCTGGCTTAAGTCCTCCCTCCACCACCTCAAGTTTCAATTCCATTTGGAATATTTTGGTGGACCAAGAATGGCAGATGCAGACAATTTCCCACAGAATCATGCCGTCATCATCGAGGAATGGACTTCCCTGCACAATCACAGTCTACCCTTCACATATTTCAAGAGATTTTGTTTCCATTTGTGCTGGTAAAATTGGATAACGCAAGGGCCTGCCTTATGTTTTTTTAGCAACGTTTCGAGGTTATCCTAAGGAAGTGTGAGAGGTCTTGGACTACCATCATGCAGATGCCAGGACAGGTTTAAATAGGCCAGTATTCATATACCTAGTGGGAAGTGAGTTAGGGGTGGCCTTCATCGACCAGGCAGCACCTGGGTGCGGAGAGCTCCAACATAAGGAGGCGGTGAAGAGATTAACATCTCTTGAAAGCTCCTGCAAACAGTTTTGTCTCATTCTCCACTTCCTCTCTACAGGAGACCGTGTGCAAGCAGTCAGAAATACACAGCAATTGCTCTCTTTAACCAGTTGGCAGATATAATTGCAAATATCCACAGACCCGGGTGAACCCATGTTCAGTCAGTCAAGTGTTACTGAGTCACCGTCAACTCCCGATGACCCGATTCGCCAGTGCTCTCCAAGGTTCCAGAAACAGCATGCGGTATTCCCCATATAATCTGTTGTTTGGGGGGGTCAATATTCGCCAGGAGATAGAAACATAGAAACATAGAAATTAGGTGCAGGAGTAGGCCATTCGGCCCTTCGAGCCTGCACCGCCATTCAATATGATCATGGCTGATCATCCAACTCAGTATCCCGTACCTGCCTTCTCTCCATACCCCCTTATCCCCTTAGCCACAAGGGCCACATCTAACTCCCTCTTAAATATATCCAATGAACTGGCCTCGACTACCCTCTGTGGCAGAGAGTTCCAGAGATTCACCACTCTCTGTGTGAAAAAAGTTCTTCTCATCTCGGTTTTAAAGGATTTCCCCCTTATCCTTAAGCTGTTACCCCTTGTCCTGGACTTCCCCAACATCGGGAACAATCTTCCTGCATCTAGCCTGTCCAACCCCTTAAGAATTTTGTAAGTTTCTATAAGATCCCCTCTCAATCTCCTAAATTCTAGAGAGTATAAACCAAGTCTATCCAGTCTTTCTTCATAAGACAGTCCTGACATCCCAGGAATCAGTCTGGTGAACCTTCTCTGCATTCCCTCTATGGCAATAATGTCCTTCCTCAGATTTGGCGACCAAAACTGTACGCAATACTCCAGGTGTGATCTCACCAAGACCCTGTACAACTGCAGTAGAACCTCCCTGCTCCTATACTCAAATCCTTTTGCTATGAAAGCTAACATACCATTCGCTTTCTTCGCTGCCCGCTGCACCTGCATGCCTACTTTCAATGACTAGTGTACCATGACACCCAGGTCTCGCTGCATCTCCCCTGGGCGAGGAGATCTATCCTGCTCTAGTTCCAGAGAGCACCATGGAAACATGAAACCCTACCATCAAAGAAAGATTGGCCTTGGCTTACATCTCATTTGAATGACAATACTCCCAGCAATTTGTATCCGTTTGTAACTGCACTACAGAGGCAGCACGGATTTTAATGCCCAAATATCTGGTGTGGAACCTGAACCTAGAATCCCTTGACCTAGACGTGTGAGCATTAGGAGCTAAAGGGCCTGACCCGCTTGGGAAAATTTTTCGGCGACTGCTAGCAACTGTCACAGTTGTAGCAGGTCACAGAAAAAGCGGTGACTGGACCGGCCCGCCCCCCCCCCCCCCCCGCCATCACGACAATGTCTATGACAACCTATCACCTAGTCGACGGCAAGCTACGGCAAGCTACCGACAACCGGTGACTCAATAGTCCACCTACGATCACACCTACGACAACTGAAGTCAACCTACGTCCACCAGCGACAAGTTATGACAAGCAACAACCCTGTCAGCGACAACTGAAGACAATTCAGTCGCCAGTCGGTACGTATCGACGGTTGACGTAGGTAGTCGCCAATCAGGCACGGAAATCGCTATCAAAACATGGACGGGACACCATTTCTTGGCGGCCGCTCACGCGTTTGCGCACACGTGAGGCTTCGGCCACGGGGCCTGTGGGCGGTAGCATCAGGAGCTGACCTGGTTGGTGACCGACTCCGAACTCCAGCAACAGCAGCTTCATCCGCACTGAATCGTGGGGCTTGAATCGGCCCGTTCACGGGGGCTTCATCGGCCGGCAGGGGCATCAATATCGGGAGCCTCGATCGCCGCGATGCAACAGGTTGATTTTTAAGCCGCGCCGGGCGCTGAAAGACCCCGTGAAAGGGCCGAATCAGCAGTTAGAAAGCGGCTGATAATGTCCACATTACAAAACACGAGGGGGTTGTCCCCACCTCTCAAAGCATGGGGGGACGTGCCCCCCCCCCCCCCCCCCATCCCCCCCGGGATTCCCGCCCAATGTCGCTAATGGAATTCACCAAAGTCAGCACCCGGCCACAAACAACGTCACCTGGTAACAACGTGCATCATCCTGGCGACAATCTACGACACCACCCACGGCAGTGGAAGACAAGCTACGTCAAGCCAACAGTCGCCGGAAATTTTGAACGTTTTAAAATCCAGCAGCGACCAGAAAAACGTTACGATTCTTTAGGCGATTAGAGAAGACGACTCACGGCCATAGAGACGACACCCCGCAACCATGTGAAAACAGCCTAGTTGCCTGTAGTCGCCGAAACAAAATCACCCAAGTGGGACAGGGGTTTAGCACCTTTGCACTTCCTAGCATGTTTCTTATGTGTTCTGCCTCGAATTGCCCCTCAATTCTAGTGAAAACTGCTTGGTAACAATAAACAAAACATGCAAGGCCTAAATCCAAGCTGAATGTTGTGATGGACTATTGATAAAAAGTAAATCCATTGATGCTCTTGAACGCATCATCAGTGATGTAACCTGGGGTCATTGGGTGTTTCGGGTCTTTCAACATCAGACACCCTCACCCAGGCGACCCAGCCGTGGTTGATCAGACCACGACTTGTGTTCAGGTGGCATTCGCTGCTCCCCATGGACCTCCTCTCCTGATCCAGAGCCATCTCGAGGCCTTCTCCACTGCCTCTGTGGTGTTCTTGATGGCCCTTCTCCTCGCCACTCCGTTGATGCCCAGTGCACTCAAGGCTTTGTAGAGCGATTGGCCTGCAAAACCTCTGCAGCCAACCTCGATGGGCATACACCTTGCCTTCCAGCCCTGCTTGCGGCAGTCTATGACCAACTCTTCATACTTGGCCATCTTCCTCTCGTGGGCCTCCTCCAGACGGTCCTCCCAAGGCACTGTCAGTTCCAACAAGACAATGTTTTTGGTCGCCTATGAGACCAGGACGATGTCTGGCCTCAGGGTGGTCGTGGCAATATGCTGTGGGAACTTCAGCTGTTTCACCAGGTCTACGGAAAGCTGCCAGTCCTGCGCAGTCGCCAGGGTTCCTGACTGATTCCTGGCTGCTGTGGTTCTTGGCATCGCGACGTGAGGGCTTGCACATCGGGACGTCCATAGCGGCGACTACAGAGGGTCAAGGCCCCTGACCATGGGTGAACACAGGAGAAAGACCGACTGAACATTATTGCCTTCCATCACAGTGAAGAATGCTGTGGTGGATGTTTATGTTAAATTCTATTGCGTGTTGTGCTTTTTTAATTGTATGGCTGCATGGTAACTCATTTCTCTGTACCTTAATTGGTGCACGTGACAAATAAATGTGAACCTTAAGAGTTTCTGCAACCGTGCATTCAATCAGTCAGTTGTGCCCTAGATTGAAAACCCTCCCTGCTCATTATATTCCTACAGAATTAAAAGGCGCATTATGTGATAATTCATTTTTATATAAAATAGTGACTGCCATTAGAAAATAAGAAACTTAACAGGGTGGCTGATATGACTTTATATCTCAAGTTAAGCTCTGTATACATCCGAAGCAATTCTAATACATTTCACTCTAGCTACCAATTCAAAGTCACAATTGGATTGTTAATCATATCCACACCTCAAAAGCACCATTGCACCTGCCAGGTTGACAAACAACAGCAAAACAATATTGTATTTGTTTGCTCGTTTCCTGAATTTAGAGATCTGAGATTAACCTAGGGACCATGGTTCGCCTGGTGAATTACCCACAGAGAGGACAATATCGCACTCAATGTGAGTGTTCAGACTCAATGTCTTGGAGAGGAGCCAAAGATACCTTTATTCCCGAAGGATCGGTGTTCGGTACAATAAAACTTCAGTGAAAATGAAAGGAAGATGGGGCAGAATTTTCATAATTATTGAAAAAAATGATTATGGTCCATTTTTTCATGATTCCTTCATTTCTCACATGAAAAAAAAAGTTATTTATTTGATGTATCCTAATGACATGGTCAACTTTTGCTTTCCCTTTACTTAAAGTCAATGAATTTTCACCTATCTCCAAATGGACCAGAAAATCAGATTACTTACCACACCAATCAAGATCATGGCTGATGCTACAAAGCTACACAACAGTTCTTAAGTGTCAAGGAAAAAAAATGTATTTGTGTTTTATTGTACCCTCTTCCTGTCTCCGATCATTTACCCCATCGATTTTACGTTGCTATCTTTGGTGCTATTGACGTTCCACGTTTTTAATGGAATTTTTATGCTTATTCCATTTTTTTTTGGTAATGCAATTAGAAATCAATTACTTTTATGGTTTCATTCAAACAAAGTTGAAGAAAATCACTGATGCAGTCGAACTGTGAGCTCACACCATCAGTTAACAATCAGAGCATTTTACAAAGGACACTTTGTTACACATGCTTTTATTTTTACCAAACACATGCATGTTTGCAGATCAGTGACTGCTACTGATTTAAGAACATTATATGGAATATAGACATTTGATTTTGAACTGAATATTAGTCACGCCCATTAACACAATACAACACTAACCACAAACTCAGCAACTTTCATCTGTGATGGACTAATGGATTTTGCACTATTATGGTCCGGTTTTTAATTAATTGTATTATTGATTATTGCATATTTATATGTGTTAATGGGCCTATAAAGGTGCAAAAAATAATTTGACTATTCTACTGCCTATACATACGACAATGAAACAGTCTTAACTCTTGACATTTTATGTATTATTACTGGGCAGTGCATATTAAGAATATAATTTATTGGCTGGATAGTTCTACCCAACAGACAGAATGGATAAAAATGGGGAAAGAGGATTGTCATCCTTGTAATATAGGAACGATCCTCTTCTCCCCGAAAAAACTGAATAACACAATATATAAGAAGAACCCAATTATATATGGTACAATAAGAATTTGGAAACAAGTAAAATTATCTTTAAAACTAAGAAATGTATCATTGTTAATGCCAATAGCGAATAACCCTTTATTTAAACCATCTCTTATTGATAAAACATATAACCAATGGGAAAGTCTCGGAATTAGAAGGATCGGGGATATGTACGAAATGGGAAACCTACTATCAATCCAACAATTACAATTAAAATTTAAACTGAAAAACAACCAATATTTTAAATATCTTCAGATTTGCGATTTCATGAAAAAATATATACAAGGATATCAAAAAATAACTCCTGAATTATTGGAAGAAGCAATGAATATTGAAGCTGATTTATATAATAGTATTCTAAATAAAGACCTACCATCGACAGAGGTACTTAGAGAAGAGTGGGAACAGGAACTAATGATAAAAATTGGAAAGGTTACATGGGAAAAGTATTTGATATATATTCACAAATGTTCGATTAATGTAAGACATAATCTAATTCAATTTAAAATTTTACATAGATTATATTATTCAAAAACAAGATTGAATAAATTTTATCCAAATATATCCCTCATTTGTGATAAATGTCTATCCCAAAACGCAACTATAACACACTCCTTAGTCTCCTGCACAAAACTATATAGATTTTGGAGTGATATTTTCGAAATATTTACAAAATTATTCAAGATAAGAATGGAACCTAATACTGAAATGATTATATTTGGCGTAACGGAAGATGGGAATAAATTGAACACATCTCAAAATGTATTATTTAACTATGGTTTAATAATAGCAAAAAAATTAATACTTCAATTTTGGAAAAATACATCAATACCAACGCTTAAAATGTGGATTGCAAATATGTTGGACACCGCACATCTTGAGGAAATGCGATTCCTCCTAATGGATAAATCAGACCAATTCATAACGAGTTGGTCTCCATTCGTCGTCTTCTTGGTGCAACACAATCATATGGTGCAACACAATTGTAAAAACCAACAGTTTCAGGACTGGACGAGGGATGGTCAAGATTCTAAACAATTATCTTTTTTTTTCTTTTTTCTTTTTTTTCTTTCTTTATGTCTTATTCTCTTTTTTCTATTTTCTTTTCCTCAACTTTCTTCACATTCGTCTTTCTTCTTTTTCTTCACACTATATATCTCACGCTTTTCTATCCTTTACTATCTAATTTCTTTTTCTTATTCTAATCTTTCTTTAAAATAACAAACAAAAAAATAAGAAGCTCTACATAAAATGTATTATGCAAATATATATTAGGCACTTTGGTGCCATATGATTGTACTTACTTTTAATAAAATAAAATATTTTAAATTTAAAAAAAACTCTTGACAGAATGGATAAAAGTTAGAAATTGTAACAAGGAAGTACAAGAAAACATTGCTCTTGAAAGCCGTAATCGTGTGGAAGAATGTGCTAATGAACATCTTTAGTTTACTGCTCATTGCACAATAGATATTATGGGGGGGTTTTAAATAAAGTCAAATGTCTGTTTTCATGTTTGTTGTTTTTTTAAGTCCGAATTTTATTTTCAAAGAAAGATTTTATCTTGATCTTGGAGACAATTGGAAGGTTTTCTAATTTACCACAGTGCTATTAGGGAGGCAGTTCCAGGATTTAGATGTACCAACAAAGAGGTATTATGCCCCTGTCCCACTTAGGAAACCTGAACGGAAACCTCTGGAGACTTTGCGCCCCGCCCAAGGTTTCCGTGAGGTTCCCGGAGGTTTTTGTCAGTCTCCCTACCCGCTTGCACTACCTGCAACCTCCGGCAACCACCTGCAACCTCCAGGAACCGCATGGAAACCTTGGGCGGGGCGCAAAGTCTCCAGAGGTTTCCGTTTAGGTTTCCTAAGTGGGGCAGGGGCATTAGCAATATATTTCCATCTGCTTGGAGTGAAACACAGAGATGGTGCTCCCACGACACATCCAGGGATTATTCTCGAATTGTCTAGCACATTATCTGATACTGTGATAATGACCCGGTGCCTCAGGTCAGCTGATCAGCTGCTCCTGGAGGTACCGAGGTCTAAGCGGAAGCTCAGAGGGGATAGAGCCTTCTCTGTTGCTGCTCTGGCGTTATGGAACACTCTGCCGTTGCACATCAGACAGGCCCCCCTCACTGTCCATCTTCAAAACCAGTATTAAAACATATTAATATTCTTTGGCTTTTGATCCTGCTTGAGACTGCTCCTGTTTTAGTGCTTTTAATGTTTTTAATTTTATTGTTTTTACTCTCTCTTTTAATGTTTTTATTGTCATGTAATAATTTTTTGTCCATGATTAGTCATGTTCAGCACTTTGTTGCAACAGTGATTGTTTTAAAGTGCTCTATAAATAAAGTTATTATTATTATTATTATTATTATTATGTCAGATTGCTATTGACTGGAAATTGGGAGAGTGTTTTTCATTTACGTACTGGCCCCTCTAATGTTTGGGAAGAGGATATTGAAAGGTTCCCTACCATGTTGGATTTTGGTGTCTCGTTTGATGCTGAGTGTTCAGATGGACAGTAAAATATCTTCTTTATTGCTCTGTTAGCACAGCTTAAACACAAGCACAGATGAGAATTCCTGAAATACTCATAATTCCTTGAGCAGACATCCGTGCAATCACTGAGTGAGATCTATTCATTAGTTCCATTTCATAGACTGTTTTATCATGCGACTCCATAATTAAAAAAATGTGTTGGGTTTACAGGGTCTCAAAGCCGCAGAGTCAAGAATGATGACCAACCTATGATAGTCGTAAGCAGAGATCTCAAAAGATGCTACGTTTATTGTGAGCAACTTCCATTATTTCCTGTCACCGACTGGATTCTTTTTCCAAAGATGTCACTTGGACTAGACAAAGGATGAAACAATAGGCATGATTTTCCATGCATATCCCCAGCTCGGTGTCTAGCATGCCACTGAATGGGAACTGGGCCAGATTTTGCTGTAACTATGAATGAACTGTGCCAGACTATCATTGTCTTGCATTTGTCTGATACTTTCTATTGGGTTCTGCACATTCCATTTAGCTCTCCATTCAAGTTGCAATACTTTCTGCACATCATCTCAGATCGAAGAAAGAATGAACACTTTGCATCTTTTAATCAACTGGATTCATTGCCTTGAGAAGGTGGTGGGAGCTACCTCCTTGAATATCTGCAGCACTTTGGCATAGGACTGACTGTCCTCTACAATGCTGGTGAGTAAGGCATTCTTGGATTTAGACCCGGCCACGATGAAAGACCAGCCTGGACAAAACTTCATTCATTCTGGAATGAAATTTTTGGAATTTTTACAAAACTATTTAACATAAAACTGAACCCCAATATAGAACTGATTATCTTTGGAACAATGGAAGACGGATGTAAACTAACTACATTTCAAAAATCTCTCCTTAACTATGGCTTAATAACGGCAAAAAAACTCACACTTAAATTATGGAAAAAGGCAGCCACACCAACGTTCAAATTGTGGATTACAAATATGTCTGAAATGTTACATCTTGAAGAAATGAGACTCCTCCTATCAGGCAAAGCAGGCCAATTCTTAATGATTTGGTCTTCTTTTATCGACTTTCTGCAAGCACATGGTGCAACAATTCAATTCAATTCAATTCAACTTTATTGTCATTGCACAGATACAAGTATGGGTACAACGAAATGCAGTTTAGCATCTGTTCGTAGTAATAGTGCAATATAGAAATAAAAATACAGAATAAGCAAACAATGTGGACGGAGAGACTGGAGAAATCTATCGGCGGGAACCGAGTTCAGCAATGTGATAGTGTTGTTGAAGAAGCTGTTCCTCATCCTACTAGTATGAGACCTGAGGCTCCTGTACCGCCTCCTTGATAGGAGGAGGGCAAACAGCAACATAACCTTGGAAATTAAATGTTTCAGAACCGAGTGAAGGGTGGATAAAGATATTTTTAATTCTTTAATTTTTATTTCCTTTCTTTTTCTCTATTTCTTTTTTTCCCACTTTTTCTCTTTCTGCCTTTTCTCCGGGCTTTCTTTACTATCTCACGAACTAACACGATCATCCCTGCTTATGATGCTCTTTTCCTCCCTATCTTTGCTCGTCTCATTTTCTGTTCTATTCTGTTAAATTTGAAACAAGAAGTTTTACATGAACTGTATTATCTCATTATGTATTAGGTACTTATGTACTACATTATTGTACTTACTTCTAATAAAAAATAAAAATAAATGAAAAAAAAGACCAGCAATGTATTTTGATAGATTTGATTTTGATATCACCAGTAAGTGATAATGGTGAGTGACAGAAGAAATGTTAATGATCGGGATGACATCTAAACCAGGAAGCATGAATTTATCTATCTATCTATCTATCTATCTATCTATCTATCTATCTATCTATCTATCTATCTGTCTATCTATCTGTCTATCTATCTGTCTGTCTGTCTGTTTGTCTGTTTGTTTGTTTGTTTGTTTGTTTGTTTGTTTGTTTGTTTGTTTGTTTGTTTGTTTGTTTGTTTATTTATTTTATTCCGGGCAAGTAAAGACATTAAATTCATTAATAGTAACAAAATCGAAATTATCAAACAATTGGACATTACAAACAATATTTACAAGCAATGAAAAGAACAAAAAGCAAATTTCCAATGTCCAACTCTGTGTCTGTACAAGCTCGAAAAGGAGTGAGAAGAAGAATAACTTATTAAATCTCACCCCTTTTCCCCAACACTTCTACCATATTTAAAAATCAATTAATTAATAATAATAATACTACCCCAGGCAATTTCCCATAATACCTACAGACATATATATACATACAACTATTATACACATACAAACTTCATATATGAAGTAACCAAGCATAAGTAAACAATTGTAAAGCAATAGATAAACATTAACCGCCACTTGTCAACCATCCCCTCCATCCCGGCCGGTACCCCTTGAAAATTATTTTTTTATATATCATTTTAAAATGATTCATGTTTGTACATTGCTTTAATTCCTCGTTCAATTTGTTCCACACTCCCACTCCACAAATCGAAATACAAAAGGTTTTTCTAGTCGTACGGACTCTTTGTTTCTTAAAATTAAATATTCCTCTTAAATTGTAACCCCCCACACGCTCGTTAAATAATATTGAATTCATAGTCAAATCAGGTACAAAGACTTGGAGCGGTGGGGGAGGGGAAATGGATGGATGAAGGGAAAAAAAGTGAAAGAAAAATCAGATTTTATTTGATGAAATTTTCAACAATAAGTAAAACCAGTAGAAATGAAACCGAGATTTTCAAATGGGAACAAGTTAATGAAGTCTGGATCCACATGGTCGGATCATGTGCCCTCATAATTGCTCCCTGAACGGAACATGAACAGCAACCTGTCCTATTAGGATCAACAGTGCCCTGAAATCTTGTCATGCAGCAGTGATTTACCTCAGCAGTAAATGGTTGAAAGTGAAAGCATTACCTTCAGGGAAATGTGTTAACGGCCATTGCAAGTCAGGCCAAGTTATTGTTAAATGCATGTATTATCACTCATCATATTGTTTATTGTCAGCTCGATAATAAACAATATGACGAGTATATTGTCATATCTACTTATGCCCACATTTGTCAAACACACAAGTACCATGAGATAGAGGAACAATGAAGTATAAGTAGAAGTATCCTTTATTGTCATTCAGACTTTTCAGTCTGAACGAAATTTGTGCCTTGCAGTCATAACATGGAATAAAATAACGAAACACACAATAAACACAGATTTAACATCCACCACAGTGAGTCTACCAGGTCCTCCTCACTGTGATGGAAGGCAAAAGTCTTAAAGTCCTTGTCTCTTCCTTCCTTGTTCTCCCTCTACATTGAGGCGATCCAGGCCTTCGATGTTGTGACCCCGCCGGGAGATGGTAAGCAAGTCCCGCGGCTGAATCCGAGCTCCGCGAACGGGCCGGTTCAAACTCCGCGGCCCGGGGTGGTCGAAGCTGCCGAAGCTGCCGCCCCCTCCAGTCCAGCGGATGAAGCTGTTGTTGCGGGAGCTCCGGAAAACAGGTCACCAACCTGTGACCTGCGAGCTCCCGACAATGTCGTCCACTGGGCCCGCGGCCGAGCCTCCGAAGCTGCGAAGTCGGGTCGCCGCTGCTGCAAGGCCACCACAGCCCCGAAGTCAACCAGCTTCGCGATGGTAAGTCCTGGCAGGCTCTGCCTCCGGAGCCTCGAGGTCGGTCCCAGTTGGAGGCCGCCAGCTCCGCCATTAGGCCTCAGCGCGGACGGAGACAGAGACGGGGGATAAGACAAGAAAAGGTTGCATCCCCCTAAAGGAAGAGACTAAAACAAGTTTCTACCGCCCCCCACCACACACATGCACAACTAAAATAAACTGAAATAAACTGTAACAACGGGACAAAAGAAAACAAAAAAAGAAAAGACAAACGGACTGCAGGCGAGCCGCAGCTGCAGGGCAGCACCACCACTTCCGGACAATCTTCCTTCCAACAATATTACAGGTACATAGGCAGACAACACATGGAAACATAACTTATAAATAAGTTACATGGAAATTCTGCGCGTCGGTGAAAGCGAAAGACTACAAAGAAAAAACAATGCTACACTCTGAAATGTACGAACATATCTCGAACGATGTTTTTTATTTTAATAAATTTTTCCATTCTTCTTTAACTATCTCTTTCCCCCTTTTTTTGTTTTTTCTTTTTTTTTTTGTTTTTGTTTTTCTTTCCTTTCTTTTCTTCCTCTACTTCATCTATCTCTTTAGTTCTATCTAGTTTAAAAAAAAAATGAAGAAAAAGGCAAAAAGTATTGGAGACATTGTAATAATAACTGACAATATTATCAATTTTAAAATGTAAGACAGTAATGATGTAATAGATTATGTACCTATCTCCCATAAAAAATATTTTCAAAAAAAAAAAAAAAAAAAGAAAAAACAAATGTGCAAAACACAATTAGAAGATCCACAATAGCTCTCCAGGTTGTTTGACATCACTGCAGAGATTTGGCCAAGTGTTGACCAAGTGGTATCGAGTATCATTTCCATCACCTCCAACGTGACCCCACCACTCGCCACATCTTCCCATCTCCCCCTATGTCTGCCTTCCGGCAAAGACCGTTCCCTCCGCAACTCCCTTGTCAATTCTTCCCTTCCCTCCCGTACCACCCCCTCCCCGGGCACTTTCCGTTGCAACCGCAAGAAATGCAACACCTGTCCCTTCACCTCCCCCCTCGACTCCATTCAAGGTCCCAAGCAGTCGTTCCAGGTGCGACAAAGGTTCACCTGTATCTCCTCCAACCTCATCTACTGCATCCGCTGCTATAGATGTCAGCTGATTTACATCGGGGAGACTAAGCGGCGGTTGGGCGATCGTTTCGCGAACACCTCCGCTCAGTCCGCAATAACCTACCTGAACTCCCGGTGGCTCAGCACTTCAACTCCCCCTCCCATTCCCAATCCGACCTCCAGAGTGAGCAACACTGGAAATTGGAGGAACAGCACCTCATATTCCGCCTGGGCAGCTTGCATCCTGATGGCATGAATGTTGAATTCTCCCAATTTTGCTAGCCCTTGCTGTCTCCTCCCCCTTCCTTAACCCTCGAGCTGTCTCTTTCACTGTTTTGAGTGCCTATTAGTAGCTGATAAACGTGACATTTCTTCCTCTGATGATCTAGCATACTTCATGTATGATAGTAAATGAGTTATAATACAGCAACGACCATCTGTCGTATAGGCTCTGTACTTTGTTTTTAGGCCTGCTGACCCCTGTCTGTTCCGTTTGACCCTATGATAAATGTGACAGGTTTAATTCCCTGATGAAATCATCATGTTGTCCAGCCTTAGTTTCTGTAGTGACTGGACTCTTTGTGCCGTGACCAAGGCCATCAGCATGACTGTTTACATAGTCAGTTTCTGTAATGATAGAGCTGTAGCTGGAGACCAGTTTCTTAACTTGGTCAGCACAAAACTCACGACCCATTTATGAATGTACCTAGTTTTGGGATTCATTTTAACATGCCCCTAATGAGTTTTGTTACCAGTGTGTGTGTCCCCACAGAATGCTGCCCTGTACCTTCGACAGGTATGTAGACAGAGCACTCCTGGTGCAATTGTGGTACTGTGACTAAGCCTCTCAACGTAATGGAGGCTTGCCAGGAATTCCAGAACAGATGGCTGTTCATATATCTGTGGGTGATGATAATAGTTATGAACGTACTTCCTATTTCTAGAGGATACCAAGTACTGTTGAATGAGAGGACTGTCTGTGACCCGCTGAAAAGATTCCGCCTATGGTCCGTCAGTCCTAGGTGTAGAAGAGGTGCTTTCAATTCTACAATGAATAGGTTAATATAGATAGTAACATGGGTAACTCTCCATCCCGCCTTTGACACCCCCAGATCACAGCCTCCGATACTGATCCCGACCGACTCTTCCTAAGTTTTGACTCTCCAACTGCACAGACTCCTTCGTCCCCTCTACTAGGCACCAAACTCCAGCCACTAGGAATCACCCACCCCAATCTCCAGTCACACTGCACAATGCTCGCTGACCAATACCCATCTGTTTAAACCTCTTAGTGCCAGCATTATCCCTCTCCCAACTCGCTAGTCCCAGCAGAAAAACAGAAAATGCTGGAAATACGCAGTTGGTCAGACAGCATTTGCAGAAAGAGTTGGTGTTTTGGGTCATAGATGCTTTGCCAGAACTTAAATTTGTTTTCAGTAGCAGAGAAGGGTGTGTGTGTGTGTGTGTGTGTGTGTGTGTGTGTGTGCATGTGCGTGCGTGCGTGCGCGTGTGTGTGCGTGTGGGGGGTGGGTTGGGTTAGGTAAAACAAAGTGAATATCTCTGATAGAGTGAGACCAACTGGGTTAATGTGACATTATGCTTCTTTGGTTGATGTGCTGATAATAGCCAGGCTTGAGGACCTGCTAAGTAGATGAGGCTACACTAGTGGGAAGGGAAAACTATCAAATCACAGATGGATGATGGGCAGAAACAGGATCTCTGTTTCAGGTAGAGAGAGTGAGAATTCAATATAGAGTCTGGAAGGCAGCAATGTGCCCAGACAAAAACAAATAGGCGTTTGTTGCTCATCAAGGTTGCATTGAGCTTTGCAAGATAGAAAGGTCAGAATGGAAGTAAAGTGGCAGGAAGCTCAGGCTCGCTCCTTTGAACTGCATTTATAATCAGCGACTGACTTGTTAATCAGTTATTTTCAATACAGCTAGATCCCAAAGGAGCATCAATGAGTTGGTGTTGTTTGGCAGGGGAAATGATAGCCAGGATAAATAAGGAATTTAGCTTATTTGAATAATTTGACCTATGAAGTTTAACTAATTGTACTCTAATGTTGCTGTCTGTAATTTTAAGGCTCAGGTATATAAAATACGTATATGGGGGTAGACTTTTACTGCCAGTCACTTCTGGTTAACCAACTATATAGTGGCGTCTATGCTTTATACTCTGATTTCATGTTTAATTCCTTTGAATTCCGTGGCTGCATGCTTTAGTGCATCTCAATGTGTTGCTGTTCCCATGGACCTGGGAACCAGAAAGTGGGATAAGTTTCAATGGCTGCTTTTCAGCTGGCATGGACATCATGGACTGAATTACCTCCCAAGTCATATACTATAATTCCTTATGCAGACGGAGCGTATGTAACAAGGTCCAATTTAGCCGCAAGGTTTTCTGACATTAACAAGAGATTTAATTGTATCAGTCCAACAAAAACAAAACGACACACCTTCACGGCTCCAATGTATTTATGTTAAGGTATCAATTTCAATTTTGAACTGCTAGTAATCACTCTCAATTGGCCAAGATTGACCCCAATAAAAATAACAACTAATTCTATAAGTATTGTGTGGAATCCAGGTAGGCTAATTGGATGAGAATCAATCAGGTACAACAGTGAGCTTCATAGAAATCTAAACAAGTTTTAAATGTCAAAGTCATTTGAACAAAGAGTAGTGCATTTTAACTTGCTGTATTGTTTGGCGTTCCAACTTATCTTTTTGGAAAGACATTGTCCTATGAATCTGGCAAAGAGCGAGTCAAACAGTCTTCAAAAGGTTCTTTTTTAATGGTATCACCATAAAAGGAATCGGAACAATAAGCCTGTGAGTGACCTTACTTCAAAAATCAGTAGCAGGGAGCAAAACTCGGGCACAACCACAACCATGGAATAGATGAACAAAATTATTGCTTGTTTTGTTGCCTTTGCTGTGTGTTTTATGATTGAGGGCAATGTTTGCAAAATCCTAATGCTTGAAATTTGAAACTGAATTTTTTTTAAATCCAAAGAAAACTCAAACCACAGTGAACAGATAAATTGCTGTTTTGAGGAGAGGGCACTTCAACAAAAAATGGCAGGTATACAAATCCACTGCTTTGGCCTGACCACTAGTCATTTACCTGTTAAACAAATAAATGGCACATGATGGAATATTGAAGCCAAAATATATTGACCTGGATATAGGGTGAATTTCACAGCTCTTTTTCAAATAGGGTGTCTAGTATATTATCAGTAGAGCCAGGATGTTTAGGCACTAAAAAACTCTGAAATAGGCAGGCAAAAAGGCAGAATTAATTTACAAAAAATTACGAAAAAGGCATTTATTGGCAAATAAAAGGCATAAAAAGGCATTTATTTCCACCATCAAAATATGGTTTAAAATTATAATATAAAGGTATACTACATTAAATGACCAAAGTTGCCTGGTTGCACATAATTACTAGCATTTATTTTTTCAAATTATCTGGTGTTAAACTATGCCGTCTGCCGGACAGCATATGCTTCAGTTGTGGAAATCTTCTTTCTACCTCAGCTGTGGTCACTGGTGCATACCCGAAACAAGCTACAGACTCTATATTCAAGTCGATATCTTGTGCATTACAACTACCTTTGAGAACTTTAGCTATGTTTTCTATTTCTTCAAGATCATTGTTAGCTAAAATCACTCTCTCAGATTTTCCTTGTATGTCCTTACCTACATCGCCAGGATCTTTACGAATATTGTAAGTTACTTTGTTGAAAACCTGTAAGTTATTCACGAATGTTCCGCCACGTTTCCCAAGGGAAGTGATAGCTTGTGGGAAGTTTGCAAAATTGGAAGCAATAAACACAAGATCGCGGTGGAGGGACTTTTTCTGCATGATTTCACTGACGATTCTAACTACAGCAGATTCTTCTTCGTCAAAACAGTTGACGATTTATTTTATCTTTTCAAAATTTGCAGCATAGTGGAGTGCAGCAGAGAGCCATATACCCCACCTAGTCAAAATGGGCTGAGGAGGTAGGGGAATCTCGAGTGCCATTTCCTTGAACAACTGCAGCTGACAACTGACGAAGATTTTCTTGACATTGGAAAGTAGGCGATCGACATTTGGAAACAAACTACGTATGTGCTTGGCAATTCTATGAAGTCCTTGAGCTAAGCATGTCAAATGCGACATTTTGGGGAGTAAAACTTTAAGTCACAAACAGAAGTACATTCTCATGTTTTATATCTTCTGGCCAAAGTACAGCAAGTGAAGATGTAAACAACTGAGCAATAGTTGAGCTGTTTGACGTCTCCAATACTTCCGATGTCAACAAATACTCCTTTGATAGTTGACCTGCCTCCAGTGTACAGATTACCACATTGGCAACATATCTCCCCAAAGCATCGGTTATCTCATCTATTGAGATCCATATTTTGTTGCATGCAACTTCATCTCTAATTTTCTGCACAACAATGTTGAAGTTGCTGTCAACATAATTTTTCCGTAATGATAACTCGCTTGGTATATGTTCCTCTATGTATTTCTCTAAAAAATCCTCTGAGAAATTTGTTTTCCAATTTCCACAGTGGAATTCCAGCATCAATGAATGCCTTGCACAGATCACTCGAAAAACTCAGATTTGCGACTTGTGCCACAGTAAATGTAGTGAGGAGACAAGCTTGGGAATTTCGCTTGGGTAGTCCACACCTCTGCGGTATCAACATTGACTTCTCTAATTTTAGATAACCCTTGTCTTCTTCCTCCTCCCCTTCCCCTTCCCAGCTTGTCTAGTCCCATTGTCTCTGCCTCTTCCTTTTTTTCCCGGCCCCCCCACATCAGTCTGAAGAAGGGTCTCGACACAAAACGTCGCCTATTCCTTCTCTCCGTAGATACTGCCTCACCCGCTGAGTTTCTCCAGCATTTTTTGTCTACCTTTGATTTTTCCATCATCTGCAGTTCTTTCTTAAATAGATCTTGGAGAAGACTGAACCAGCGGGCAGCGGCACGAATGAATGGACGACCAACGGTAGCGCCCCCGGTTTTGCCCCAGAAGTTTTCTTGTAAGTTATACTATGTTAACACGTTAATAATAACATTAATATTAATGTGTTAACATAGGAAAATGTCATTGTAATCACGGTACAATGAGAGAAAATAGCACGAGCTTTTAGCAAAACAGCAAAAAAAGGCTGATTTAGGCACTCGATCATGAAAAAGGCATTATCCTGGTGAAATCATCAAAAAAAAAGGCATGAAAAGGCACATGGCATTTATGGCAAAATTCTGGCTCTAATCATCAGAAACCGTTTTACAGACTGGATTACAGTTTAGGGTTTCACAAGAAAGATGTGACCTACATTGTACATTGACACAACCAAATTCCCAACATTCATTCCTGTCATTTGAAACTGCATTAGGATTATGGTTTTAAAATGTTACACTAATGTTCGCAATGCTGCCACCAGACACTCCCATTTAAGTTGATTTTTTCCCTACCTGGATTTATATTTATTTATTTCTTCTTCCTGCGCTGGAGCCGGGGTTTGTCTTCACTCTAAGAGACAGAAACAATAACACTCTGAGTCTGGCTTATTTACGCACAAAACATCACCTCCGACAGTTCGCAACACATCTGAGATTTGGCTGAGCTTGTTGCACGAATTTCTAGCTTTAACAGTTGGAAAACAAGGCACCACGTGCAGCCAACATTTTGCGATGCTCTTCTTGCCAATATCACTTGTCATTAGAGAGGTAAATTGTGTACAAGAATATATACTCCTAAAGGGCCTGTCCCACGAGCATGTGACTCCATGCGGCAAGCGCGACCGAACGTGGTCGCTTGAGCCGTACGGCCTCGAGGGGCCGGTCCTACTTCGATCGCCGGAGCCGGATGGAGTTGTGTGGAGCTGGTCCCGACATCGCGCGGGGCTCCGAAAAACTGACCGTGTTCAAACATTCCGCGCGGCAACGGCCTGCCAGCCTGCAGCCACATTAACGCGGTATGCACCGCCTCGACGGGCGTGTGCAGCGTCTCGATGCCGTACGCAGCGTCTTGACGCCGTACGTCACGCGCGAACTTCCCACAGACTTCGCTCGAACTTCACGTCACTCACTCGACCTCCGCGCAGCCCCCCCTTCCCGTTTGGTCGCGCTCGCTGCATGCAGGCGCATGCTGGTGGGACCGGCCCTGTACAGGGATCACTCGACCTCTACGCGGTCCCCGCTTCCGGTTTGGTCGTGCTTGCCGCATGCAGGTCGCATGCTCGTGGGACAGGCCCTTTAGTCTTTAAGGTGCTGTGCTTACATTAATAAGCTTCTTTGACAATGATATGAGTAGTATCCTGCAGTTGTACACGTATGCATGTACGTTATTTCAATTCACATGGTGCACACTTGACATTTACAGCAAAGCAGCTATACACCAAGCCATTCAGTAACTTCTCTACCACAACAACTCTACAAGCATCCCTACAACAACAACGCATTCTGTTTCTGCAGCCAATGTTGAAACATTTCTCAGCAGCTTCATGGGCGAGTTAATATTCAAAAGAATGACCATCATACTAGGAGGCATCCAAAAGATCAGGCAAAGAGCACATTGTAGAGAGAAGGAGAGGGTTAGCGGGGGGAGGGGGAAATTCCACTGAGCATCTTGATTACATGTTACAGTCGCTGATAACAGAGCACTTGCATTGGGGGATGATCAAGAGGCGAGTGAAATGCCAGGAGACCGTTCCAATTCACACACCTACTATTACAGCCAAATCATAGTAGGATGACACAAAGCTGGGTGGCAGCGTGAGCTGCGAGGAGGATGGTATGAGGCTGTAGGGTGACTTCGATAAGTTGGGTGAGTGGGCAGATGCATGGCAGATGCAGTATAATGTGGATAAATATGAGTTTATCCACTTTGGTGGCAAGAACAGGAAGTAGATTATTATCGGAATGGTGTCAGAGGAGGTGCAACGAGACCTGGGGGTCCTTGTACATCAGTCACTGAAAGTAAGCATGCAGATACAGCAGGCAGTGAAGAAAGCTAGTGGCATGTTGGCCCTCATTGCGAGAGGATTTGAGTTTAGAAGCATGGAGAACCTACTGCAGTTGTACAGGGCCCTGGTGAGACCACACCTGGAATATTGTGTGCAATCTTGGTCTCCTAATTTGAGGAAGGACATTATTGTTGTTGCGAGAGTGCAGCGTAGGTTCACCAGGTTAATTCCCGGGATGGCGGGACTGACATATGATGAAAGAATGGGTCGACTGGGCTTGTACTCACTGGAATGTAGAAGGATGAGATAGAAACATATATTAAAATTCTTAAAAGTTTGGACAAGCTAGATGCAGGAAAAATGTTCCCGAAGTTGGGAGAGTCCAGAACCAAGGGTCATAGTTTAAGAAAACGGGATAGGCTACATAGGACTGAGATGAGAAAAAAAAATCGTCCAGAGAGTTGTGAATCTGTGGAATTCTCTGCCGCTGAAGTCAGTGGAGGCCATTTCACTGGTTGTTTTCAAGAGAGAGTTTGATTTAGCTCTTAGGGCTAAAGGAATCAAGGGATATGGGAAAAAAGCCAGTATGGAGTACTGATTTTAGATGATCAGCCATGATCATATTGAATGGTGGTGCAGGCTCGATGGGCCGAATGGCGTACTCCTGCATCCATTTTTCTATGTTTCTATGTTTCTAAAACCCAGGTTCAATCCTGACCTTGTGCATTGCTTTGTGGAGTTTGCACATGTACCTGTGGTCACAAGTTTCACCCAGGTGCTCTTGTTTCATCCCACACCCTAAAGACATGCGGGTTTATAGGTTAATTGGCCATTGCCCATTGACCCTGTGTGTAGATGAGTGGTATCATCTTGAACTGTTGAACTGAATGCGAAGAGAATGAAAAATGCGATTAACATAGGATTAGTATAATTGAGTGGTTGATAATTGGAATGGATTTAGTTGGGGTGAAGGGCCAGTTTCCATGCTGTACTTCTCTATGATTCCATATTGGAACTTCTGATGCTGCAACAAGACCAGCAGTGGGAGACAGTACTTTGCAATGATAGAAAGGTCTAGACTGGTGACAACAAAAAGCTGGATATGGGGCCAAATGTGGGCTGTAAAGATTTCAGTCCCACATAGTTTGGATGAGCTGCTCTCCAGTCTGTGTATGGAGTGAGACACAGAGAGAAATATTAAAAAATATAAATCACTAAATCCAACCTGCACTAGTTTCAGGGAGTTCACCACTGAAGGTGCTAAAGTGGGTCAGGCAGTCTCTGTGGAGGGAGGGACTAGATAGACAACGTTTTGCGTCAAGGCCCTTCCTCAGATTGATGTGGGAGGCAGTAAAGAGGTGATAAAGAGGGGGGGGGTGGGGGGGGGGGGGGGGGGGGGGGGGGGGGGGGGGGGGGGGGGGGGGGGGGGGGGGGGGAGGTGGTGGGGCAGTCTGGTTCACCAGATGGTGGAAATAATGGCAAAGGCTTGAGGTGAATTGGAGACAAAATGCTATCAGATAAGGAAAGAAGATTGAAACGTAAAGCTGGAGGGAGGGGTAAGGATGGAAGCGGTGAGGGGAAAGGGGAAAGAGAAGGACAAAAAGAAAATGGGGGACTCTGAATTAGAAAGGGTGGGTGATGAGTGGAAGGAGGAAAGGAAAGGAGCAAGGCAAGGAAGTTGGTGGGAGAAGGAGTGAGGGGAAAAGAAGGGGATAGTGGTGCGTTTTACTTCAAATTAGAAAATGTGTTGTTGGTTGCGTGGTATAGTAAGCTACCCAAGCAGAATATGAGGTGCTGCTCCTCCAGTTTGTGTTTAGCCTCACTCTGGCAGTGGAGGTTGAAAAGGCCAGTATGGACATTGGGAAGGTAGTAAACATGGGTGGCAACCAGGAGCTCCAGCAGACCTGCATGGATGACCGCCTCCCCGGGTACTTTCCGTTGCAACCGCAAGAAATGCAACACCTGTCCCTTCACCTCCCCCCTCGACTCCATTCAAGGACCCAAGCAATCGTTCCAGGTGCGACAAAGGTTCACCTGCATCTCCACCAACCTCATCTACTGCATCCGCTGCTCTAGGTGTCAGCTGATTTACATCGGGGAGACCAAGCGCAGGTTGGGCGATCGTTTCGCCGAACACCTCCGCTCAGTCTGCAATAACCTATCTGGTGGCTCAGCACTTCAACTCCCCCTCCCATTCCCAATCCGACCTCTCTGTCCTGGGTCTCCCCCATTGCCAGAGTGTGCAACAGCGGAAATTGGAGGAACAGCACCTCATATTCCGCCTGGGTTGCTTGCGTCCGGATGGAATTAACATTGAATTCTCCCAATTTTGCTAGCCCTTGCTGTCTCCTCCCCTTCCTTAACCCTTGAGCTGTCTCCTCCCACCCTCCCATCCGCCTGCCCTCGGGCTCCTCCTCCTCCCCTTTTCCTTCCTTCTCCCCCCCCCCCCCCCCCACCCCCCATCAGTCTGAAGAAGGGTTTCGGCCCCGAAACGTTGCCTATTTCCTTCACTCCATAGATGCTGCTGCACCCGTTGAATTACTCCAGCAATTTTGTGTACCTTGGATGAAGAGTGTGTTCAATGAAACTAGTCTACACTTGGTCTTGCCAATGCTACATCAGATGCACTGAATGCATTGGACAAAACTGGAAGGGATGCAAGTGAATCTCTCCTGGAAGGGCTGCTAGAGTCCTTGGATGAAAGTGAGCGAGGTGTAGGAACCAGTGTTATATCGCTAGCCTATGCAGGGGGTGGGGGTGTTGGATGGGGAGAAATGAATGAAGAAAGCCTGGTCTCTGCAGAAAAGAGGAAGTGATGGAACCAGGAAGATATAACTGGTAGTGGGATTACGATGAATGTGGCACCAATGTGGGAGAACGATTCCAGCATCGGCAGCCTCTTGTGAGCTTGCAGCGGATGTTATGGAACCATGAAAGTTGATAGACAGAAAGACTGCAGCTGTACTACAGTACGCTGATCGAATAATGTCCACAAAATGGAGAATATGCTGTCGGAGCATCTGTTACGTTGAGTGGTGAAAGAGCACCTCTAAGTGCAGGGGAGCCACAAACTTCCCATTCTGTGAGTGCAATGTCAGCCTACATCTGAAAGATCTGGAGATTCTCTGACACAATGTGTTCATAGTATCAATGTTCTAGTTTCCCCACAAGCAGGGATGCTCATATGGGTAACAAAAAGAATGGAGCCGAGAGATACGGAGTCAGGAAGCTCACACTGCTTCTCTGCTAGTTAACCAGATGTGTCACTACCTTGCAGGCCTCATTGAAGTTGTGCAGAAGTTTCCTTAGACGGCAGTTCCCCAGTTACATAGAAAATAGGTGCAGGAGGAGGCCATTCGGCCCTTCGAGTCAGCACCGCCATTCATTGTGATCATGGCTGATCGTCCCCTATCAATAACCCGTGCCTGCCTTCTCCCCATATCCCTTGACTCCACTAGCCCCTAGAGCTCTATCTAACTCTCTCTTAAATCCATCCAGTGACTTGGCCTCCACTGCTCTCTGTGGTAGGGAATTCCATAAATTCACAACTCTCTGGGTGAAAACGTTTTTTCTCACTTCAGTCTTAAATTACTTAAATCCCCTTTATTCTAAGACTGTGGCCCCTGGTTCTTGACTCACCCACTATTGGAAACATTTTTCCTGCATCTAGCTTGTCAAGTCCTTTTATAGTTTTATATGTTTCTATAGGATCCTTCCCCTCATCCTTCTAAACTCCAGTGAATACAAGCCCAGTCTTTTCAATCTTTCCTCATATGACAGTCCCACCATCCCAGGGATCAATCTCGTGAACGGAACGCTGCACTGCCTCAATCACAAGGATGTCCTTCCTCAAATTAGTTACAAGAAAGAGGAGAATCCACCTTAAGGTTTATTAATTAAATAATAAAATAGCTGGCAGGTTGGATTCGGATATCATATCTCTCTCTCTCTCTGGTCGAGTATCAGGGAGGGAGGGAAAATTCAGACCGTAACAATGAAAACAAATCCAGAAAATATTACATCATACAAAATAGTTCTGATAATTCAGAATCCACGACAATAACAGGACAACGATGCAGAATCAATTGAGGTACTTAGAAACGCTACAGACTTTGTTAAGTAGTAAGGGTATTAAGAGAATGATGAGCGTGGATGAGAATTTGGAATTAAACAGATAGAGTTGCCCTCCTTGACAACATGGCAGTCAACGGATCATGCCTTCTTGCTGAGCTTTAACCATATAACCATATAACCATATAACAATTACAGCACGGAAACAGGCCATCTCGACCCTTCTAGTCCGTGCCGAACACATAATCTCCCCTAGTCCCATATACCTGCGTTCAGACCATAACCTTCCAGTCCCTTCCCATCCATATAACTATCCAATTTATTTTTAAATGATAAAAACGAACCTGCCTCCACCACCTTCACTGGAAGCTCATTCCACACAGCTACCACTCTCTGAGTAAAGAAGTTCCCCCTCATGTTACCCCTAAACTTCAGTCCCTTAATTCTCATGTCATGTCCCCTTGTTTGAATCTTCCCTACTCTCAGTGGGAAAAGCTTTTCCACGTCAACTCTGTCTATCCCTCTCATCATTTTAAAAACCTCTATCAAGTCCCCCCTTAACCTTCTGCGCTCCAAAGAATAAAGCCCTAACTTGTTCAACCTTTCTCTGTAACTTAGTTGCTGAAACCCAGGCAACGTTCTAGTAAATCTCCTCTGTACGCTCTCTTTAGTTTAGTTTAGAGCGGAAACAGGCCCTTTGACCCACCGGGTCCGCGCCAACCAGCGATCCCCGCATATTAACACTATCCTACACACACTAGGGTCAATTTTTACATTTACCAAGCCAATTTACCTACAAACCTGTATGTCGTTGGAGTGTGGGAGGAAACCGAAGATCGTGGAGAAACCCCACACAGGTCACGGGGAGAACGTACAAACTCCGTACAGACAGCACCCGTAATAGGGATCGAACCCGGGTCTCCAGCGCTGCATTCAACTCAAGACTAATGCTGCCGTTTTCTTAAAAGCCAAATAATGGGTTGAGTGCCAATGAGTTTACTGGAAAGAATTATCCTCCATATTCCCTGTTATCTGCTATTTCTCTGCTGCTGTGAGGCGGCTGCTACTAATACCAGAGAATGCACTGAAATGGACAACAGCTACTGATCCTCAAAGTTATTAGAAGTCTCTGTGCAGGCGTGTACATACTCTTAACCCTTCAGAGCACCATGCACAATCTCGTGTCAGGGAGGACAGTGGCAAGGGATAGGACGTATTTACTACTTACTCATTTAAGAAGGAACTGTAGATGCTGGACAATCGAAGGTACACAAAAATGCTGGAGAAACTCAGCGGGTGCAGCAGCATCTATGGAGCGAAGGAAGTAGGCAACGTTTCGTCCCGAAACGTTGCCTACTTCCTTCGCTCCATAGATGCTGCTGCACCCGCTGAGTTTCTCCAGCATTTCTGTCTACCTTTACTACTTACTTGATTCATTCAAGCACATTTCGTAAAAGTAGAAGATATTGGAAATATCAATGGCAATTTACAATAAGTATAAGTACAATAAGTACAATACAATAAGGGGAAGTATTTTAGGACCGAGATGAGAAAAACATTTTTCACACAGAGAGTGGTGAATCTCTGGAACTCTCTGCCACAGAGGGTAGTTGAGGCCAGTTCATTGGCTATATTTAAGAGGGAGTTAGATGTGGCCCTTGTGGCTAAGGGGATCAGGGGGTATGGAGAGAAGGCAGGTACGGGATACTGAGTTGGATGATCAACCATGCACTTATTTTCTATGTTTCTATGTTTTTATGACATGAGTACTCATAAGAGAAGTTTTATCTGATATGTTAACTTGTCTGGTCCTTATTTGCTGCTTATTCAACACGCACACAAAATGTGTGCTTAATTAACTTGCATCAAGACCCAGTTTGTAACAGTCACATCCACTCACAATAAATCATACAACTTTAAGATGCCAAGCTGGGATCAGTATCATTTTAACAAGGCAAATACAGCAAAGGTCATTTACACAGTGTTTATATTCAAGAAATCATATTTCTTCCAAACTTGTTACTCCAGAATGTCTATATTTAAAATATTTTAAGCATGGTGTCAGACTTAACAGTCTTATTTCAAAAGAAAACGAATCAAATCCTAATCCTAATCCGAGGAAAGACATTCTTGCCATAGAGGGAGTACAGAGAAGGTTCACCAGACTGATTCCTGGGATGTCAGGACTTTCATATGAAGAAAGACTGGATAGACTCAGCTTGTACTCGCTAGAATTTAGAAGATTGAGGGGGGATCTTATAGAAATTTACAAAATTCTTAAGGGGTTGGACAGGCTAGATGCAGGAAGATTGTTCCCGATGTTGGGGAAGTCCAAAACAAGGGGTCACAGATTAAGGATAAAGGGGAAATCTTTTAGGACTGAGATGAGAAAAACATTTTTTTCACAGAGAGTGGTGAATCTCTGGAATTCTCTGCCACAGAAGGTAGTTGAGGCCAGATCATTTGCTATATTTAAGAGGGAGTTAGATGTGGCCCTTGTGGCTAAAGGTATCAGGGGGTATGGAGAGAAGGCAGGTACAGGATACTGAGTTGGATGATCAGCCATGATCATATTGAATGGCGGTACAGGCTCGAAGGGCCGAATGGCTTACTCCTATTTTCTATGTTTCTAAAAGGCTGTAGATGATCTTCTCCCTCCAATGTTAGGCTTCAAGGTAATTGGTATGTCTTTGAATACTGCTTCATGCCCTCTTTCTGGAGAGGGTTGCTATTAAACTCACAGAATACATAATTCAAATGCCATCTCTGTACTGGAGACACAAGAAACTGCAGATGCTGGGATCTTGAGCAAAAAGCAATCTGCAGGAGGAACTCAGCGGGTCAGGCAGCATCTGTGGAGGAAACACTTGCTCTACAGTATACCGATGGATGTATTACACTCTATCATCTTTCTTGGGGAAATCCTTACAAAAAATAATAGTATCATTCACCTTTTGAAGATGCACTTGTTATGATTGGCAGAAATCCTTCGGTTCCCAAGAAGACATCAAAGTATTTTTGCAATAATAGTCTACCATTGGTTGATTACTTTTGATGTAAAGGAGTGCAAATGGGCACCTGTCAGCAAGAGCAATAAGGATCTTTGGTGTTACTTGATAAAATGGAATCTCAATAGGGTTAATGAGTGATGATATCTGGGAGTACAAATACACGTTACTAAAACTAGCAGGGCAAGTTAATGAGGTCTTCAAAAATCAAATCATTATCAGGATTTATTTTTAGAGGGATCAAATTAAAAATGTGGATGTTATGTTCAACTTCTATAAGGTCCTTCTTTAGGTAACATTCTGGAGTGGTTTATGCAAGCTGGTCATCAAATTGTACTTGGGGGTGTAGAGACACTGGAGGATACCAGAAGAATTCTAAAAGTATGGCACGGTGGCACAGCGGTAGAGTTGCTGCCTTACAGCGAATGCAGCGCTGGAGACCCGAGTTTGATCCCGACTATGGGTGCTGTCTGTACAGAGTTTGTACGCTCTCCCCGTGACCACGTGGCTTATCTCCCACACTCCAGAGGCGTACCGGTGTGTAGGTTAATTGGCTTGGTAAAAACTGTCCTGTAAGTAAATTTGAACTATTATGGTTCATAATGATGAGGGAGAAGTTCACCATGGAAGCCTGAAATTGTACAACACATTATTGCTGGTATCAATGGGCTGGGGTGGAATTCATGCCAGACACAAGTTTGAGTTCTATTTGCCAGAAAACCAAAAGGTGAAACTTTGCACTGGGCATAAACAGGCACTATTGCTCTCCGCTCTGTTATCTGCAGCACAATGCTGTGCCAATGAATAACTAGGCTGCAATTTCCAAAACTCTGGAAAGAATCCTGCAACAACGTGTTAGTCCAGCAAATAAAAAAATGGAATTCATTATGTCAAATGTCAAATTATGGTCACATTTTCACTGAACGGAATTGTGAAACACAGTCCCAAAATCAGTGTGGATAATCCTGGAATTCCACAAAATAAGAGTATGTTTTGTTTTATGATATGACCATAAATCTTTGGTTGGCCTTAGAAGAGAGTGGGAACGTGGATCATTCCTCTAATTGTCTTTCTCCCTTGAGCATGGTAAGTATTGGTCATTTTTCAATGCTATGAAAAAGCTATTGGACACAAGAATTAATACAAGCTATTTGTGTGGCAATGTACGATGGTGAAACATCATACAAGTGCTTGGCATAATTCATTACTTTGACATGTAATGATTGATAGCATTCCCCATCAAGTCATTTGCCTTACAACTACCCAATCTCCCGAGAGGCTGTGAGGCTGCTAAACAGTCACTCCACCTGATTCTGCTGCTTTGCACTGACAATTTAATAACTCTGGCACTGGCCACTCAAATCAGCTGAACATTTTAATGACTGTTTTCACTGCATTTTAATGTTGCTGTTTTACCTGCTTTTAACTATTTATACTGTTTCATCACGGACTGGATTGTTTTTTTTACTGTTAATATGTGTGAAATGTTTAAGTTTTATGTGCGATGCTCCGGTATTTCCTGGGAACGTCTTCTCATTTTGCACTGTACAGCTGTTGCTTTGCAAGATGACACTAAAGGTTGAGTGATTGATTGGTTGATTGGTTGATTGATTGATTGATTGATTGATTGATTGATTGATTGATTGATTGATTGATTGATTGATTGATTGATTGATTGATTGATTGATTGATTGATTGATTGATTGATTGATTGATTGATTGGTTGATTGATCGATTGGTTGATTGATCGATTGGTTGATTGATCGATTGGTTGATTGATCGATTGGTTGATTGATCGATTAATCAATTGATTGGTTGATTGGTTGATTGGTTGATTGGTTGATTGGTTGATATATCTAGCACTAATTTCACTAAATAGTGCAGGGTTAGTATTCCGGCTCCTAAGGTCTTCAGTGCTTAACCCTTCCAAACCACCACATTCGTTTTCTATGTCATTCAGCAAGGCCAGTGTTAGGTGTTGATAAATCCCAATTGCAAGTAAGTTTTCAATATAGTGTGTGATTGAGGGTGAAACAAGTTCACGTCACTCTCAGCTTCCAGGCTGCTCCCATTGATCTAAGCCACATCCCACAGATTGCTGCTCAGTGTTACATCAGGAACATGCATCAGGCAAAACGTCACATATTCTTCCTTTGGGACAACACGGGGCCGCCCTGAACAGATATCGTCCTGCATTACAAACTTCCCCAATGTGCAGATACTCAGAAAACTACGCGCACAAGAATTCATGTCTGACGCAGCACTCCTGTGTAACGTCTATTGTCCTTGCCCTTTGAGCGCAGAGGGGCTCCCTCCACTGGATACTTTTTAATAAAGGCTCCAGATTTCTGTCGGTGAATTTGGATGCTCACATTTGCCTGGATCTGTACACCTAAGAGTTCTAACGGCTCTTTGCTCACCCGTTCAGCAGATTAATTTGAAATCAATTTTATGACACTGCCAATAAAAAGAGGAGTTACATTAGTTCCAGAAATGACTATGAAACTACTGAATTTGTTATAAAAGTCATAACTGCTTTTACTATTTTCTTTCATGAAGAAAGGCTGGCAGCCTAACTGGGTCCAGCCTATACGTGACCACAGTCCCACAGCTACACGAGAATTCCTGCAGAGGTCGCTCAGCAAGTCATTTATCAAAACCACAATGAATATGTCTCAGTTCATTATTGGGGTCTTATTTCCTTGGACTAACAAGTGAGGAACTTCTAATGCCGATGTTGGCCTTGAGATGATGGGGCAATGGTTAAATTAATGGGTCATATTCTGGATCATTAAGTCAAACCATATATATATATAGTGAGATATATATAGAGATATCGTGCTATAGAGAGATATATAGATATTGAGATATGGTGATAGATATAGAAATATAGAGATGAGATATAAAGGTATAGATATATAAAGCATATAGAGATATAAAGAGATGTATAGAAGGTAAACAAAAAAGCTGGAGAAACTCAGCGGGTGAGGCAGCTTTTTAGTCTACCTTTGATTTTTCCAGCAAATCTTTCTTAAACAAGAGATGTATAGAGATGTTTTGAGATGTAACTCCACAATCTAAAAGGCCCAACAGAGGATGGACTTCCTGCGGCAGCTAAGAAAACACAACCTGCCACAGGCAATGATGGTCCAGTTTTATACTGCCATCATATAGAGTCTGTCCTCACCTTCTCCATCATCATCTGGTTTGGCTCAGCCACCAAGCATGACATCCGCATCTGCAGCGCATTGTTTGATCAGCTCAGAAGGTTGTTGGCTGCATCCATTCCCCCACTGACGAACTGTACACTGCAACGGCCTGGAAGCGAGCAGGTAAGATCACCTCTGACCCCTCTAACCCTGGCCACACACTCATTGAAGTACAGTACTTCACTCTGGGAGGCCTCCCCGGTCTGTCAAAGCCGCCATAGCTGTTTGACCACGAGCAGTAGCTCTACTCAACAGCCAAAAGTCTGCAGCCTCTTTTTGCTCTTGTATTTTATTTTATTCTTCACATGTTTAAATTATGTTTTATTTTTAATTGTCTACTCTATATCGTATTGTTATCCTTGCGAGCAAAGCACCAAGGCAAATTCCTTGTATGCATACATACTCGGCGATAAAACATTTATTCAAATCAATTCAAAGGGTGCTTGCACCATAAAATAGCATATTTTTAATTTTTAGAGTGAATTTAAGTAGCACTTGCAATGAAAATTGTGAGATTCCTTGATTTTGACTTGGAAATGAAGTTGAATTACCATGTTTATGAGAACTAAACCTTCCAGCTGTTCACAAGAGGTTAGAATTGGCAGAGTGGTGCACCTTTGTCCCTACTTACAGTATATTGACATGTTGTGAACTTGGTTTTAGTTTATGTAGACAATTCGAGGCCTTTGTCTGAAAGGATCTTTAAAATGCAATTAGTTCAATGGAATAGAACGTGCAAAAGCACACATAATCAGGAGCCAACATTATTTTATGTTTACAGTGCAGACAGCCGAATTTTTTCATGTTAACTCTTGGGTCTAACAAATGATCGAACTTTACTTGAGGGAATGCAGCAATCATCTACTTTTAAGAAGGGAGCAAATCCAAGTATTATTTTCAGTATTTGCAATCTTGTCAGGTCCCCCAACCAGGAGATATTTCTCACAACAACATCTAGAACTTTCCCATTTACTGCATAAAAACATTGATGTTAGCTCGAATCTGGAGTCTTAAAGATCTCAGAGTCAATTAATTGCAAATATTTAAACTGTAGACTTCAGAGATACAGCACGGAAACGGGCCCACTGTGCCTGTGTCAATCGCCCCGTACACTAGTTCTATCCTACACACTAGGGACAATTTACAATTTTACCAGAGCCAATTTACTTACCAACCTGTATGTCTTTGGAGTGTGGGAGAAAACCGCAGCACCCGGAGAAACCCCACGAGGTCACCGGGAGAACGTACACACTCCGGACATACAGCACCCATAGTTAGGATCAAACCTGGGCCTCTGCTGCTGCGCCACTGTGTAGCCCTATGTATGTAGGTGTGAGAGGCCAAAAAAGGCATTTGGACAGGTAATTAGCCAGGAACGGCATGGAGGGATGAAGGACCAATGCAGGTGAATGGGATTAGCATAAATAAGTATCACAGCAACACAGCAACAGCATCAAATCCATTTTGGTGTTATTGGAAGCACTGAAAATATTTTCATATGGAACTACAGCACACGTACAAGTCTTCAGCGGGTGCAGCCACTAAGAAACCTCGCTCCAAATATAATGAAGCTTTCAAAATTATATTTCTTCACACGGGACTTGAAGACAGTCTCTACCTCAAAGCAATGTTATTAGCCTTCTGCTTGAGGAAAATATATTATTTTTTAAATAAATGTTATTTTCAATTCAGAAACTACAGAAAGGCGAAATTGAAAATGTAGTCACCTTTACAGAACAGAATTTGGCTTTTTCTAAAGTATGTGCTCTGATGAGAAGGATTAACTACAGGCCAGGCTAGAGTAACATAGACACAAGGCAGGAGATCTGTCTTGTCTTGAATCTTATGATAGTCCCTAGTTGTACAGTGCATTGTGAGAGTTACTGGCTGGATGGATGATTTTACATGGGTTCCTGTGCAGCTATCTGGGTCTTCTCCAGATGGAACACACATATTATCTCAACAATCTATGAATCATAGCTTTATAAACAGACTCAGTCAAATTATTCCTCTCCAATGTCCTTAATTAGATGTGAGGAAACTGCAGCATAGAATTTCTTAGGAGTTGCTGCAGTTCATATTCCATATTCATGTTCATACTCCATATTCCCATTTTAAGTTGCCTGTCACCATACAATGGACGCATAAGAGACTGCAGAGGGTGGAATCTTGAGCAAAAAGCAAAGTCCTGGAGGAACTCAGTAGGCCAGGCAGCATCTGTGGAGCGAATGGTCAGCAACAGGAATCAGAGATCAGAGACACAAGGGTCTCTCAGAAATTCCCATAAGGTCATGTGATACAATACCATTAGTTTCAATATAATTATGGAGAGGGACAGAACTGGACCTAGGGTTGAGATGTTTGATTGGAGAAAGGCTAACTTTGAGGAGATGCGAAAGGATTTAAAAGGAGTAAATTGGGACAGTTTGTTTTATGGGAAAGATGTGGAAGAGAAATGGAGTACATTTAAAGGTGAAATTTTAAGAGTACAGAATCTTTATGTCCCTGTTCGGTTGAAAGGAAATCGTAAAAATTGTAAAGAGCCCTGGTTTTCAAGGGAAATTGGACACTTGGTTCGGAAAAAGAGGGAGATCTACAATAATTATAGGCAGAATGGAGTAAATGAGGTGCTTGAGGAGTATAAAGAATGTAAAAAGAATCTTAAGAAAGAAATTAGAAAAGCTAAAAGAAGATATGAGGTTGCTTTGGCAAGTAAGGTAAAAGTAAATCCGAAGGGTTTCTACCGCTATATTAATAGCAAAAGGATAACGAGGGATAAAATTGGTCCATTAGAGAGTCAGAGTGGACAACCGAAACCTCCAGTGGCGCTGTGGAGGGATAGGATGCACGTGTAAGTAGCTCAGCACCGTGCCGAACAAACTACGTTAAAAAAAAGAACAAAACGGTTCACTATTCAACGCATTGACGGGCAAAGGGCCAGCAGACCAGTAACGGGACCGCAATGCCACCCAAACAAAGGCCGAAAAAAGACGGAGAGGAAGGCCGCTCAGAAGCCCCGAGCTCGCCTGAAAAACAGTCCCGTGAAGAGACAGCAATCCAAACGCTGGTCCTGCAAGCCATCGAAATTCTTCGCCGAGATCGCTCAGTAGTAAAACAAGAAATCTGTGCCAAAATAGACTCCCGCATTGAAGAGGTAACTGCAAACTTGAGGGGAAATTCTATGGCTGCAAACCAACATCAACCGTAAGCTGGAAACTACCCTGCCTACTTCACTGGCCCACAGCAAGACTATCCGTGAGCTGGAACTAGCAACTACAGCAAGCTCTGATGCTACGGACGAGTTGAAGGCTGAAGTGGAGCACATCTCCAGCTTGGTGTCAAAATTAACCAGAAAAATGCCTAGATCTGGAGCGGCGTTCCAAGCGTCAGAACTTGAGAATAGTCGGAGTGAAAGAAGGTAAAGAACACGGTCAAAATGTCCGCGACTTTACAGCACAATTACTTAAAGACACACTCGCGCTGGATGCAAAGCTCGTGCTTGACCGAGCACACAGAGCTGTGAGAACCCGGTCAGACAGCAACACGCCACCGCGGCATCTGATCCTGCGGGTGCACCACTGCTACGTCCTGGAGGCCAAGGACAGGAACCTAATGTACCAAGGACAACGGATACGGATTTTCAGAAACTTTCCCCCTGAAGTCGTTAAACAAAGAGCACTCTTTTCCAAGACAAGAGTAATTCTGAGGGACATACCAGGAGTCCGATTTGGATTATTATGCTTGGCCAAGTTCCGTGTCAAACATGAAGGTGCTGAATCCTTCTTCACTGACCCGAACGAGGCATTATTGTTTGCCCAGAACATTGCCGGAGCCACCAGGGGATAAGTACTAGTCTATAGAGTCTATAAGTTACACGCTGTTACGGACTCGCTACTTTGTAATATGGTAGAAACATTATCGACTGAAAGATAACTATTACGAGACGCATGTCTGTTAAATATGCATTCAGTTACTTACTCATGTCTTCCTATAGAACTTTAATTAGAGTGGAATGCTGAGCCTCTAAAAGAACTTCACGTTTTGTTCTGTTTAGTTCCCTGTTTAGTAGCCGTTAAAGGTGCGGGACTATCTAATAGTAATTCTAGTAGTCAAAGTGAATTGTAAGGAAGGTTACTTGAATTCAACCACCCGTGTGTGGTGTTTGTTAGCGGCGTTTTTATATTTTGTTCCTTTGTCCGCTTCTCTTTTCGCTTTTCTTATCTTTGTAATAAATATCTTAGTATCTTGCTCTAAGGTGCACTTTTCTTGGAGATATCTCCGGGGGTGCGGGGGAAAGGGGCGGGCTAATTCCTCACTCCACCTACATTTGGAGGAAGTACTTTAACCATCATGTTGGACCATTTAATTCAGCAGAGAACACATAACATTAGCTATGCAAGATGATGTAGCAAGCAAAACTGAGGGGAAAGGACTCATGTTTTGTAGTTGGAATGTCAAGGGCATGAATGAACCAATTAAAAGGGGTAAAATACAAGCCCACTTAAAATCCCTTAACACTGACATAATGTTCCTTCAGGAGACTCACCTCAAGAACGATTCACAAAACAGGCTGATGTGTGGGTGGATTGGACAGTTGTATCACTCCACCTTTCCCTCTAAAGCCGGGGGTACCGCAACTCTAATCCGTAAAGGTATCCCATTCCAACATAATGCCCCTGTCCCACTTAGGAAACCTGAACAGAAACGTCTGAAGGCTTTGCGCCCCACCCAAGGTTTCTGTGCAGTTCCCGGAGGTTGCAGGTGGTTGCCGGAGGTTGCAGGTAATGGAAGCAGGTAGGGAGACTGACAAAAACCTCCGGGAACCTCCAGGAACAGCACGGAAACCTTGAGTGGGGCGCAAAGTCTCCAGAGGATTCCGTTCAGGTTTCCTAAGTGGAACAGGGGCATTAGTCCACAATAGCTGATAAGGAGGGTAGGTATATCATAGTATCCAGAGAAATGTACTTAACCTCATTGACTTTGGTGAACATATACGGTCCAAATTTTGATAACGCTCAATTCTTAAATAAAATATTTAATTTAATCCCAGCTATGTCCCAGTCCAATTTGATATTCGGGGGGGGGGGGGGGGGATCTAAACTGTGTATTAGACCAATACCTAGATAGATCTTCATTTCAAAGAATAATTACATCCAAGTCCAGTGAACCTCTGAATACTTATAGAAACAACACAAATATAAAGGACGTATGGGGGATTGCCAATCCTTCAGGAAGAGAAAATTCTTTCAACTCAGGTGTCCATAAAGTGTATACAATAATAGATTATTTCCTGATCGCTCGAAACTTCTGCCATATACTTACAACCCAAAATATCACAATATTATTATTTCAGATCATTGCGCTCTTACATTTTCTGTGGAACTGGAAGGAATGGCGAAAAGACAGCCATGCTGGAGATTTAATCCACAAATACTCGCAGAGGCTAGGTTTTGTGACTACCTGAAGTTACAGATGGAAATCTTCTTTGAGACAAATGACACCCCTGGCATTTCTCTATCTTTACTTTGGGGAAACCTATAAAGCCTTCCTCAGAGGCTGCATCATTTTTTACCAAGCATCGCAGAATAAGAGAAATAAGGCAGAACAACTGGAGTTAAAAAAAACAAATAAACAGTTAGACTTAGAAAATGCGGCTGACCCGTCTACAAGAAAACATAACAAAAGAGCTGCAGTCAAATTCAAACTAAACCAGATATTCTCAGCAAGAATCAGTAGGGCATTTCAACACATCAAACAAAAACTCTTTGAATTTGGCGATAAACCTCATAAACCTTTAGCAAGACAACTTCGTAAATTAGAAAATGACTGTACCATGCATAAAATCAGATCGGAAAAAGGTGAACTGCTCTCACTGCCCAAAGATATCAACGAGAGATTTCAACAATTTTATCAAACCCTCTACTCGTCTCAAACGACAGCCGATTCAGTGACGATGCAGACATTTCTGGATAAGTGCAACCTTCCATCCCTCAGTGAGACTGAATGTGAGGAGTTGGCTGCAGAGATAACAGTAAAGGACATTTCAGCGACCATTAAATCACTGAAAAATTGAAAAACTCCTAGCCCAGACGGGCTCAATAATGAATTATACAAGAAATGTAACTACATAATTCTGCCACGTCTACAAAGCCTGTATACCCAAGCATTCAAGGAGCAAACTTTACCAGAATCAACTTTACCAGAATCAACTCTAGCAGAATCAATTATAACTTTAATTCCTAAAATAGATAAGAACCTTGAAGAGCCTCTTGTAGAGCAATTGCCCTTTTAAATACTGACCAGAAGATTCTAGCCAAGACTCGTAGACTCAGCCTAGAAATTGGCAAACTTGTACACTCAGATCAAACTGGGTACATACCTAAACGACCCTCATTCTTTAATCTGAGACGCCTGGTTAATATAATTTATTCACATAGAATACCATATAACCATATAACAATTACAGCACGGAAATAAGCCATCTCGGCCCTACAAGTCCATGCCGAACAACTTTTTTTTCCCTTAGTCCCACCTGCCTGCACTCATACCATAACCCTCCCTTCCCTTCTCATCCATATGCCTATCCAATTTATTTTTAAATGATACCATCGAACCTGCCTCCACCACTTCCACTGGAAGCTCATTCCACACCGCTACCACTCTCTGAGTAAAGAAGTTCCCCCTCATGTTACCCCTAAACTTCTGTCCCTTAATTCTGAAGTCATGTCCTCTTGTTTGAATCTTCCCTATTCTCAAAGGGAAAAGCCTGCCCACGTCAACTCTGTCTATCCCTCTCATCATTTTAAAGACCTCTATCAAGTCCCCCCTTAACCTTCTGCGCTCCAGAGAATAAAGACCTAACTTATTCAACCTATCTCTGTAACTTAGTTGTTGAAACCCAGGCAACATTGTAGTAAATCTCCTCTGTACTCTCTCTATTTTGTTGACATCCTTCCTATAATTTGGCGACCAAAATTGTACACCATACTCCAGATTTGGTCTCACCAATGCCTTGTACAATTTTAACATTTTAACATTACATCCCAGGTTCTATACTCAATGCTCTGATTTATAAAGGCTAGCATACCAAAAGCTTTCTTTACCACCCTATCTATATGAGATTCCACGTTCAAGGAACTATGCACGGTTATTTCCAGATCCGTCTGTTCAACTGTATTCTTCAATTCCCTACCATTTACCATGTACGTCCTATTTTGATTTGTCCTGCCAAGGTGTAGCACCTCACATTTATCAGCATTAAACTCCATCTGCCATCTTTCAGCCCATTTTTCCAAATGGCCTAAATCACTCTGTAGACTTTGGAAATCCTCTTCATTATCCACAACACCCCCTATCTTGGTATCATCTGCATACTTACTAATCCAATTTACCACACCTTCATCCAGATCATTGATGTACATGACAAACAACAAAGGACCCAACACAGATCCCTGAGGCACCCCACTAGTCACCTGCCTCCACCCCGATAAACAGCCATCCACCATTACCCTCTGGCTTCTCCCATTCAGCCACTGTTGAATCCATCTTGCTATTCCTGCATTTATACCCAACAGTTGAACCTTCTTAACCAACCTTCCATGAGGAACCTTGTCAAAGGCCTTATTAAAGTCCATATAGACAACATCCACTGCTTTACCCTCGTCAATTTCCCTAGTAACCTCTTCAAAAAATTCAAGAAGATTAGTCAAACATGACCTTCCAGGCACAAATCCATGTTGACTGTTCCTAATCAGACCCTGTTTATCCAGATGCTTATATATATTATCTCTAAGTATCTTTTCCATTAATTTGCCCACCACTGAAGTCAAACTAAGAGGTCTATAATTGCTAGGTTTACTCTTAGAACCCTTTTTAAACAATGGAACAACATGCGGAGTACGCCAATCCTCGTGGACTATTCCCGTTTCTAATGACATTTGAAATATTTCTGTCATAGCCCCGGCTATTTCTACACTAACTTCCCTCAATGTCCTAGGGAATATCCTGTCAAGACCTGGAGACTTATCCACTTTTATATTTTTCAAAAGTGTCAGTACTTCTTTTACTTTGAAACTCATAGTATCCATAGCTACTCTACTAGTTTCCCTTACCTCACATAATTCAATATCCTTCTCCTTGGTGAATACCGAAGAAAAAAAAATTGTTCAATATCTCCCCCAGCTCTTTTGGCTCTGCAGATAGCTGTCCACTCTGTCTCTCCAATGGACCAATTTTATCCCTCGTTATCCTTTTGCTATTAATATAGCTGTAGAAACCCTTTGGATTTACTTTCACCTTACTTGCCAAAGCAACCTCATATCTTCTTTTAGCTTTTCTAATTTCTTTCTTAAGATTCTTTTTACATTCCTTATACTCCTCAAGTACCTCATTTACTTCATGCTGCTGCCTATAATTATTGTAGATCTCCCTCTTTTTCCGAACAAGATGTCCAATTTCCCTTGAAAACCAGGGCTCTTTCCAATTTTTACTGTTTCCTTTCAACCGAACAGGAACATAAAGATTCTGTACTCTTAAAATTTCCCCTTTAAATGTCCTCCATTTCTCTTCTACATCTTTCCCATAAAGCAAAATGTCCCAGTTCACTCTTTTTAAATCATTTCGCATCTCATCAAAGTTAGCCTTTCTCCAAAAATCTCAACCCTAGGTCCAGTTCTGACCCTCTCCATAATTATATTGAAACTAATGGTATTGTGATCACTGGACCCGAAGTGCTCCCCAACGCATACCTCCGCCACCTGTCCCGTCTCATTTCCTAACAGGAGGTCCAGCACTGCCCCTCCTCTAGTAGGTACCTCTATGTATTGCTGCAAAAAACTATCCTGCACACATTTTACATACTCCAGCTTATTGATGTCCAAGGAATATGTTTGGCAATAGACAAATGCAAATCACACTGTGGGAAAAACTTACCAGACTGCTTAAAAGCTTGATGATGGACCAATCAAGGTTGGATCACATTCAGCGCATCTACATGTTCTTTGTTGAATGAGGTTTAGATGGGAAACTGATTAGAAAGTACATTTCCTTACAGGCAGAAAGATGGAAGTGTGACTAGCTTTAAATTGCACTGAGCTGAATACGTAGCACTTTTAGTTTTGACAGCTACTTAATACATTTTTTTAATGGCAATCTTGGCTGAGGCTCCAATGGATGACATACCACAGATATAACAGTGATAAATGTGATGTTTGGTGGACTTTAAATAACCCTCCTATAAAGCAAGAGTTAAGAAGAAAGTATTTTGGCCAATACAATAGTCTAGTTTGCAACACTTTAGTCCGATACCTCTGGGACCTGATGTGTGCTGGACCACAAAAGGTCAGATCCACAGACATTGCCCCTGATCATCATTATAAACTCTCTCTCTGGGTGATATCAGGGTTCTGGGAACCACCCATAAACCTAAGTTTCAGTAAGTTAGACATACTGTCTAACTTACGAGAGATGTGGGGGAGGGGGGGATGGGGAGGGAGGGGAGGAGGGGGAGTGGGGAGTGAGAGGGAGGAGGAGAGGGGTAGGGGGAAGGGGGTGAGGAGAGGGAAGGGGGTGGGGTAGAGAGGGAGCAGGGTGAGGGAGAGGGGTGAGGAGAGGGAGAGGGGTGAGGAGAGGGAAACATAGAAATTAGGTGCAGGAGTAGGCCATTCAGCCCTTCGAGCCTGCACCGCCATTCAATATGATCAAGGATGATCATCCAACTCAGTATCCCGTACCTGCCTTCTCTCCATACCCCCTGATCCCCTTAGCCACAAGGGCCACATCTAACTCCCTCTTAAATATAGCCAATGAACTGGCCTCAACTGCCTTCTGTGACAGAGAGTTCCAGAGATTCACCACTCTCTGTGTGAAAAATGTTCTTCTCATCTCGGTTTTAAAGGATTTCCCCCTTATCATCAAAGACCCACCATCCTGGCCACACATTCATCTCCCTGCTACCTTCAGGTAGAAGGTACAGGAGCCTGAAGACTGCAACAAACAGGTTCATGAATACCTACTTCCCCACAGCCATCAGGCTATTAAGCCTGGCTCGGACAAAACTCTGACAGAATGACAGTTAGTGAAGAATTTGAATAATCGCTGAGCGTTCTCTATGGCAACCATGTATTTGAACATTGGGCATTATGACATCACACGATGGAACGTTCACCGGGGCTGTGGCTCCTGCAAAGGCATATGTAAATGAATCCATTCCGATTGGCCATCTGTGAGCATCGGGCATTGTGACATCACACGATGGAACGATCACAGGGGGCTGCTTGTGTGGGTGAGAATACAGTTTCTTTTTGAAATATTGAGGTGGTGGGGGGGGGGTGTAGGATTTGATTAAAAAAGTGTACTTAAACACGATAAAATGTAATGAGGAGCGGATACTTAGAAAGAAAAGCGAAATCTCTACCGAAATGGAAAAGACGTCGGCGATTCTGCGTCCGGTTTCGGAGTTGCGGAGCATCAAAGGAAGAAACGCGGCCGGAAAGCCGTACATGCAAATGGATCCATTCCGATTGGACGTCCGCGAGCATCGGGCATTGTGACATCGCACGGCGGGAACGAATCGAAAGGCAGGCAGGGATCCGTACTGCAGGCAGGCGGACTGATTTGAGTTTTATATATTAACTAGACCAAGTGCAGACCCGTTGGGTCTGTTTCCCCAACAGCGTTTGCGGGGGGGGGGGGGGAGTAGGGGCTGCGGCATCACACTCAAATTAACCACCCCCCAAACTCACAGGTGGGGGGAGGGGGGGGGTGGGGTGAGAAGAGAGGAGGGAGGGGGGAGGAGGAGGAGGAGGAAACATGACAGATTTGGGAGGGAAAGGAGAGCGGGGGGGGGGGTGAGAGAGGGGGATGGGGAGAGAGATGTGGGGGAGGGTGGATGGGGAGGAGGGAGGGGAGGAGTGAGAGACGAAAGAGTGGGGGAGTGCGAGGGAGGAGGAGAGGGGTAGGGGGAAGGGGGCGGGTGGAGAGAGGGAAGGGGGTGGGGTAGAGAGGGAAGGGGGGTGAGGGAGAGAGGGAGAGGGGTGAGGGAGAGGGGTGAGGAGAGGGAGAGGGGTGAAGAGAGGGAAACATAGAAATTAAGTGCAGTAGTAGGCCATTCGGCCCTTCGAGCCTGCACCACCATTCAATATGATCAAGGATGATCATCCAACTCAGTATCCTGTACCTGCCTTCTCTCCATACCCCCTGATCCCTTTAGCCACAAGGGCCACATCTAACTCCCTCTTAAATATAGCCAATGAACTTGCCTCAACTACCTTCTGTGGCAGAGAATTCCAGAGATTCACCACTCTCTGTGTGAAAAATGTTTTTCTCATCTCGGTCATAAAGGATTTCCCCCTTATCCTTAAACTGTGACCCCCTGTTCTGGACTTCCCCAACATCTGGAACAATCTTCCTGCATCTAGCCTGTCCAACCCTTTAAGAATTTTGTAAGTTTCTATAAGATCCCCCCTCAATCTTCTAAAATCTAGCGAGTACAAGCCAAGTCTATCCAGTCTTTCTTCATTTGAAAGTCCTGACATCCCAGGAATCAGTCTGTTGAACCTTCTCTGTACTCCCTCTATGGTCTGTTTCCCCAACGGCGTTTGCGGGGGGGGTGAGAAGAGGGGAGGGAGGAGGTGTAAACGGGATAGATTTGGGAGGGAAAGGAGAGCGGGGTAGGGGGTGAGGGATGGGGAGAGAGCTTTGGGGGGGGGGGGGGATGGGGAGAGGGGTGGGGGGAAAGAGGGGGAAAGAGTGGGGAGGGAGGGAGGAGAGGGGTAGCGGGAGTGATGGAAGAGGGACTGAGGGATAGGGGAAGGGTGTGGGGGGAGAGAAGGTAGGGGGGGTGGGGTAGAGAGGGAAGGGGGTGGGGGAGAGAGGGATGGGAGAGGGGTGAGGAGTGGGGGAGGAGAGAGTGGGGAGAAGAGGGAAGAGTGGGGAGGGAGGGGGAGGGGTAGAGGGGTAGCGGGAGTGGTAGAAGAGGGGACAGAGGGGTAGGAGGAAGGGGGTGGTGGTAGAGAGAGGGTGGGGGTGGTGGTAGAGAGGGAAGGGGGGTGGGGGGAGAGAGATGGGTGGCAGAGGGGAGAGGGGTGAGGAGAGGGACACATAGAAACATAGAAATTAAGTGCAGTAGTAGGCCATTCGGCCCTTCGAGCCAGCACCATTCTCCATTCAATATGATCACGGCTGATAGAAACATAGAAACATAGAAATTAGGTGCAGGAGTAGGCCATTCGGCCCTTCGGCCCTTCGAGCCTGCACCGCCATTCAATATGATCATGGCTGATCATCCAACTCAGTATCCCGTACCTGCCTTCTCTCCATACCCCCTGATCCCCTTAGCCACAAGGGCCACATCTAACTCCCTCTTAAATATAGCCAATGAACTGGCCTCAACTACCCTCTGTGGCAGAGAGTTCCAGAGATTCACCACTCTCTGTGTGAAAAAAGTTCTTCTCATCTCGGTCACAAAAGATTTCCCCCTTATCCTTAAGCTGTGACCCCCTTGTCCTGGACTTCCCCAACATCGGGAACAATCTTCCTACATCTAGCCTGTCCAACCCCTTAAGAATTTTGTAAGTTTCTATAAGATCCCCTCTCAGTCTCCTAAATTCTAGAGAGTATAAACCAAGTCTATCCAGTCTTTCTTCATAAGACAGTCTTGACATCCCAGGAATCAGTCTGGTGAACCGTCTCTGCACTCCCTCTATGGCAATAATGTCCTTCCTCAGATTTGGAGACCAAAACTGTACGCAATACTCCAGGTGTGGTCTCACCAAGACCCTATACAACTGCAGTAGAACCTCCCTGCTCCTATACTCAAATCCTTTTGCAATGAAAGCTAACATACCATTCGCTTTCTTTACTGCCTGCTGCACCTGCATGCCTACCTTCAATGACTGGTGTACCATGACACCCAGGTCTCGCTGCATCTCCCCCTTTCCCAATCGGCCACCATTTAGATAATAGTCTGCTTTCCCGTTTTTGCCACCAAAATGGATAACATCACATTTATCCACATTATACTGCATCTGCCAAACATTTGCCCACTCACCCAGCCTATCCAAGTCACCTTGCAGTCTCCTAGCATCCCCCTCACAGCTCCCCCCCTCTCCATACCCCCTGATCCCTTTAGCCACAAGGGCCACATCTAACTCCCTCTTAAATATAGCCAATGAACTGGCCTCCACTACCTTCTGTGGCAGAGAGTTCCAGAGACTCACCACTATCTGTGTGAAAAATGTTTCCCTCATCTCAGTACTAAAGGATTTCCCCTTTATCCTTAAACTGTGTCCCGCGTGTCCTGGACTTCCCCAACATCTGGAACAATCTTCCTGCATCAGACAAATGCAATTCAGGACTTTTCACTTCACAAGCAAATCAGAAATGACAGTTAGTGAAGAATTTGAATAATCGCTGAGCGTTCTCTATGGCAACAATGTATTTGAGCATTGGGCATTGTGACATCACACGATGGAATGTTCACCGGGGCTGTGGCTCCTGCAAAGGCATATGTAAATGAATCCATTCCGATTGGCCATCTGTGAGCATCGGGCATTGTGACATCACACGATGGAACATTCACAGGGAGCTGCTTGTGTGGATGAGAATCCAGTTTCTTTTTGAAACATTGAGGTGGTGGGGGGGGGGGTGTAGGATTTGATTAAAAAAGCATACTTAAACACGACGAAAAGTAACGAGGAGCAGATACTTAGAAAGAAAAGCGAAATCTCTACCGAAATGGAAAAGACGTCGGCGATCCCGCGTCCGGTTTCGGAGTTGCGGAGCGTCAAATGAAGAAACGCGGCGGACGCCGTACGGCGGCAGGCGGACTGATTTGAGTTTTATATATATAAGATAGATAGATAGATAGATAGATAGATAGATAGATAGATAGATAGATTACAGAGTACTATACCTGCAAGGTCAACAGAGGAGCAACAGGTGAAGGAGTGAGTGCAGGGATTGGCTGAGGAATTTAATTAGCAAATCGGTAAGTTAGCAAATTTGTCAATTTATCAGCTAATATAAGCAAAGTTTACTCTGTGGAGCGGCCTTGTCGAGGGAAGTGCCTTGTGAGAAAAGTGCGGGTCTTTGGCTCGAGGAGACCACACCAAAAGTTGGAGAGGGTGAGATGCAGTGAAGAAATGGCAGGCAAGCTGATTCAGTGTGATGCTTGCAGGATGTGGGAGGTCAGGGACACTGATGGTGCCTCTGGCTGCTACAACTGTGGAAAGTATGTCGAGGTTCAGCTCCTGACAGAGACATGGCTGCAAGAGGATCGGGGCTGAGAACTGAATATTCAGGGTTTTTCACCCTATAGAAAGGACTGGCAGGTGGGCAGAGGAGGTGGGGTAGCTCTGTTGGTGAGGGATGGAATTCAGTCCCTTGTGAGGGGGTGACATAGGGACTGATGACTTTCCGGTGGGCGGCGCAACTCTTGTCAGCAGCGGCCTCTGCAGCCCGTCCGCGTTCTGTCTATGTTTTTATGTAGTTTTTGTTATTTTTTGTTGGGGGGTGTGTGTGTGTGGGGGGGTGGGGGTGGGGTGGGGAGGGAGGGGGAAACTTTTAAATCTCTCCCTACACGGGAGACCCGACCTTTTCTCGTCGGGTCTACGTTATCGTTGGGGCTGCAATGAGGAGCGGCCTCCAACAGGAAGAGACCGGGGACTCTGGTGCCGACGACTCACCTCACCATCGCGGAGCTGGCCGAGTCCGGAGCGGGTGGAGCGGTGGAGGAGCGCTGCTGCTGCTGCTGCTGCGGCCCGACCGGAGAGTCGGAGGCTTCAACTGCAGGTCTGCAGATAGCGGCACTGGGAGCCCGCGGGTCCCTGGAGTGAGACCGCTTTTCAGGGCTCTCACAACGGCGACTTCTCCCGCCCGAGTTGCGGGGTCGAAGAGCTCCTGGAGCAGGGCCTAACATCACCGCCCCGCGCGGCTTGGAATGGCCGCGGGACTCTGCGAGCGCACGCCGGAGGCTCTAACACCAAGACCCGGTGTGCGACCTTGCATCACTCGGCGTGGCTTTAATGGCTGCGGGACAATTGCCATCGCCAGCCGGGGGCTTTGACTTTGACTCTGACCATCGGGGGGGGGGAGAGTGCAGTGGAGAGATAAGTTTATTTGGCCTTCCATCACAGCGATATGATGGATGTTTATGTAAATTATGTTGTGTCTTGGGTCTATTTGTTTGTAATGTATGGCTGCAGAAACGGCATTTCGTTTGGACCTCAAGGGGTCCAAATGACAATTAAATGTATCTTGTATCTTGTATCTTGTATGATGTAGAGTCGCTGTGGATAGAATTGAGGAATTGCAAAGGTAAGATGACACTACAGCCTGGATATTGGGTGCAAGTTGCAGCAGGAGTTAAAATTAGCATGTAACAAAGGAAATGCCACTGTGGTTATGGGAGATTTCAATATGCAGGTAGACTGGGAAAATCAGGTTGGTTCTGGACCCCAAGAAAGGGAGTTTGTAGAGTGCCTCTGAGATGGATTCTTAAAGCAGCTTGTACTGGAGCCTACCAGAGAGAAAGCAATTCTGGATTTAGTATTGTCTAATGAACCAGATTGAATGAGGGAACTCAAGGTAAAGAAACTGCTAGGAGGTAGTGACCATAATATTAGTTTTAATCTACATTTGAGAGGGAGAAGGTTAAATCAGAAGTGTCAGTGTTGCAGTTGAACAAAGGGGACTATGAAGGCATGAGAGAGGAGCTGGCCAAGGTCGACTGGAAAAGGATCCTAGCAGGAATGATGGCAGGAATTTCTGGGCATAAACCAGAATATGCAGGATCATATAATTCCAAAGAGGAAAAAATATTCTACGGGGAGTAAGAGGCAACCATGGCTGACAAGGGGAGTTAGGGATGGAATAAAACTAAAGAAAAGTTATATAACACAGCAAAATGTAGCGGGAAGCCAGAGGATTGGGAAACTTTCAAAGGACAACGAAAGGTAACAAAAAGGGGAATACGGGGTGAAAAGATGAAGTACGAGGGGAAGCTGGCCAGGAATATAAAGAAGGATAGTAAAAGCTTCTTTAGGTATGTTAAGAGAAAAAGATTATTAAAGCCAAATGTGGGTCTCTTGAAGGCAGAAACCGGTATTATGGGGAACAAGGAAATGGCAGAAGAGTTGAACAGGTACTTTGCTTCTGTCTTCACTAAGGAAGACACAAACAATCTCCCAGGTGTACTAGAGGACAGAGGATCTAGGGAGACAGAGGAACTGAAATAAATTTGCATTAGGTGAGAAATAGTATAGGGTAGACTGATGGGACTGAAGGCTGATGAATCCCCAGGGCCTGATAGTCTGCACCCAGAGTACTTAAGGAGGTGGCTCTAGAAATCATGGACGCATTGGTGATCATTTTCCAATGTTCTATTGATTCAGGATCAGTTCCTGTGGATGAGAGGGCAGCTAATGTTATCCCACTTTTCCAGAAAGGAGTGAGAGAGAAAATGGGGAATTATAGACCAGTTAGCCTGACATCGGTGGTGGGGAAGATGCTGGAGTCAATTATTAAAGAGGTAATAATGGCGCATTTGGATAGCAGTAAAAGGATTGATCCAAGTCAACATGGATTTACGAAAGGGAAATCCTGCTTTTCTGACAACAAACAGAATTGCCAGCATTGAGGCATGTCAAGATCATGTAAACAACTAGAAGAGCAAATGTATTCACTCTTTTACTCCTATAAGTAGAATTAAAGCAAGATTACTATATGCAAATATTGGTTTATTGCATTGAGCTTACGCCTACGTTAAAATAATATGCAATGTTTGATCTTAATTTGTTGTGACACTTATTTCCAAGCTCCAAAACCTGTAAAACTGATGCAAGCTGACCTTTACAATTGCACAATCATTTGTTCAGAATTATCCAGTTCTAACTTTCTGATTTGGTCCAAGCACGAGTTCCCTTCCCCATACTGAACATTAAATTACTCCCACCTAATAAACCTATCTATTAATCATGCCTGGATGTTCATTTAAAATATGTTCTCAATATTTAACAAAAGCGCTCTTCAAATGGCAGGCAAAGTAATTGTGTAATGCTTCACATTCATATTTAACAACAGGGTGATATTAAGTAACAGATGGTAAACTTTGAGAAATATCTTGTATATAAATCAATTTACAATCAGGAAGCAATGGAGAGACTCCCATTTCAATCTGTAAACAAAAGGAAGTTCTGATGTTTGTCTATTTCCCTTTCTACACCATGGAATAAAAATTGAGTCCAACATTCTTGCAAAATAGGATGAAGAGACATCTCTAAAATCATTCAAGAGGTTTGTCAGCTGTGGTTGAATTATCTCTGGGTCAGAAGGTTGTGAGTTCAAATCCAGATTCAGCTGTAGACCACAAAGGCCCAGTCAGCTAGTTGATTGCACACAGTACTGAGGGTTTGCTGCACCACTGGAGGTGTTAGCTTTGGGAGTGACACAGCACTGCTTTCTCTTTCAGATAATACAAAGAAAAATGTTATTTGAACATCATTACATCCATCAGAGATTACTGTATTAAAATGGGTTATTGCACTTCTGACATCTAAAATACCTCAGGCAGTCCCTCAGTCCCTCAGGGCCAACCGGATATTCCGGTTTCTCCCACACCCGAAAGAAGTGCAGGTTTGTAGGTTAATTGGCTTCTGTAAATTGTCCCTGGCTTGTAGGATAGAACTGGTGTATGATAGACTGCTGGTCAGTTTAAAGCATAAATGTTGCATTCAAGCGTAGGTTGAAAGACTCACTACGGTATGCACCAGATTGCAAAATCAAGCTGAAAAATGCAAAAGCTCCCTACCGTCGGAGGGGGGACACCCCCCTCCCATACCCTCCCCCCCTCGGTCGCTATTCTCCCTCGCAATTTATCACTCTCAACTCTCACCCAATGTTGGCAGCCCTGCTGTACATGATCCATATACCCCATTCCCTGCACCTGCATGTACCTATCTAAAAGCCTCGTAAATGCTTTAAATGCAATGTCTTCCAGGCCCCCACAATTCTCTGTGTAAATAAATTGTCTGCACATCTTCCTTAAACATTCCCCCTCTCACCTTATAGCTATGTCCCTCCAGTGTTGGCCATCTCCACCTTGGGGAAAAAGGTTCTGACTCTACTCTCTCTGCGCCTCTCATCATTTTATATGCTTCCATCAAATCTCCCCTCAACCTGAGTATAATTTGTGGTCAGTGCAAAAATATCCATGACGACTGGACCAAACACCGTACAGACAAGCACCGTAGTCAGGATTGAACCTGGGTCTCTGGCACTGTAAGGCAACAACTCTATCTCTGCGTCACTGTACCTGTCCGACTTTGGGCCACCAGAAATATGGCTCGCTCTTCTCTGCCCTGTGAACTGTCCTGAATAATTGCATTAAAATGATGTAAAGAATACAAGTAGGTGCCTCAATTCTGCCCCCAAACCTTTGAATCAATGGGATAACCATATAACCATATAACAATTACAGCACGGAAACAGGCCATCACGGCCCTACAAGTCCGTGCCGAACAACTTTTTTCCCTTAGTCCCACCTGCCTGCACTCATACCATAACCCTCCATTCCCTTCTCATCCATATGCCTATCCAATTTATTTTTAAATGATACCAACAAACCTGCCTCCACCACTTCCACTGGAAGCTCATTCCACACCGCTACCACTCTCTGAGTAAAGAAGTTATCCCTCATGTTACCCCTAAACTTCTGTCCCTTAATTCTGTAGTCATGTCCTCTTGTTTGAATCTTCCCTATTCTCAAAGGGAAAAGCTTGTCCACATCAACTCTGTCTATCCCTCTCATCATTTTAAATACCTCTATCGAGTCCCCCCCTTAACCTTCTGCACTCCAGAGAATAAAGACCTAACTTATTCAACCTATCTCTGTAACTTAGTTGTTGAAACCCAGGCAACATTCTATTGATATTGATTTTGAACACCTTGCTGCTGGCACCTGTCTACCATGACTCAATTTAACACATCATTGGAAACACAGTGTCACATTTCCACAGTCAGGCCTGCTGCCTACTGAGACCCTGCTGCTCAAGTTAAGTAATCCTGCAGAGGGGATGGTCCACTTGCGGGGTATCTGCATCATTTTGATCCCTCAGTTCACTTCATTAAATTGACAACTAGCTTTAGGCAGTGCTGTTTCCTGTAATTGGGTTAAAGATTGTGAATTTAATTTTGGTAGTGGAACAGTGCCCAGATAATAAAACATTAGAAATGTTGTTGCAGCCTTTTTGGTATTATTGTCGTCATTAATTAAATTAAGTGCTGCTTCTCCTACTTTTATATGTCAGAACATGGTACGTATTCTTTCAGGAGGAAAGAAAAATGACTATTTTTAAACATGCAATGAGTCAGACAGGGAAGGTTGCTACGGAACAATGAGCTGGCTGACCACATGCTTTCTTACTCGTCGTTATACTTTAGAGATACAGCGTGGAAACAGGTCCTTCGGCCTACTGACTCCACACTGCCCAGCTACCCCCCCTACACTAGCACTCTCCTACTCACTAGAGACAATTTACCATTTACCACACTGGACCCCCATCAGTTTGCCTACCGGACCAACAGGTCGACAGAGGACGCCATATCAGCGGCCCTACACTCTGCCCTGACCCACCTGGACAGCAATAACACCTACATCAGGTTGCTGTTCATCGATTTCAGCTCCGCCTTTAACACTGTCATCCCCGCCAGCTTGATCACCAAACTCAGTGGACTTGGCATCTCCACCTCCCTCTGCAATTGGACACTGGATTTCCTCACCAACAGACCACAGTCTGTTAGGGTCAACAACCTCACCTCCTCCACTATAACACTGAACACCGGCGTGCCACAGGGCTGTGTGCTCAGCCCTCTCCTCTACTCCCTCTTCACCCATGACTGCATCCCTAAGAATGGCTCCAACGCCATCATTAAATTTGCCGACGACACCACGGTGGTAGGGCTGATCAGTGACAACGACGAGTCAGCCTACAGGGATGAGGTCCAGCACCTGACAACCTGGTGTGCCAACAATAACCTCGTCCTCAACTCCAAGAAGACGAAGGAAATTATTGTTGACTTCAGGAAGATCAGAGGGGGCAGACATACCCCCATCCATATAAACGGGACTGAGGTGGAGCGCGTCTCCAACTACAAATTCCTCGGGGTACACATCTCGGAGGATCTGTCCTGGTCCCTCAACACCTCCAAGCTGATCAAAAAGGCGCAGCAGCGCCTTTACTTCCTGAGGAGGCTCAAGAAAGCTCACCTGTCCCCCCAGATCCTGACCAACTTTTACCGCTGTACCATCGAAAGCATCCTGACCACCTGCTTCATGGTATGGTACAGCAGTTGCACTGTAGCGGACAGGAAGGCACTACAACGGGTGGTGAAAACCGCTCAGTACATCATCGGTGCCCCGCTCCCTGCCATGGATGCCCTCCACCGAAAACGGTGTCTGAGACGGGCCGGGAAGATCATCAAAGACCCCTCCCACCCCAACCATGGACTGTTTGCCCTCCTCCCATCAGGGAGGCGGTACAGGAGCCTCAGGTCTCGTACTAGTAGGATGAGGAACAGCTTCTACAACAACTATCACATTGCTGAACTCGGAGTCCCGCCGATAGATTTCTCCAGTCTCTCCGTCCCCATTGTTTGCTTATTCTGTATTTTTATTTCTATATTGCACTATTACTACGGACCGACGCTAAACTGCATTTCGTTGTACCCATACTTGTATTTGTGCAATGACATTAAAGTTGAATTGAATTTATACTGAAGCCAATTAACCTACAAACCCGTATATCTTTGGAATGTGGGAGGAAACAGCAGCACTCAGGGGAAAATCCACACGGGCTCAGGGAGAACGTGCAAACTCCATACATACAGCACCCGTAGCTGGTAGCGAACCCAGGTCCCTGGCGCTGTAAGGCAGCAACTCTACCGCTGTGCCACAGTGTCGCCCTGCTATCAATCTCATGATGGTGTATTTGTAAATTGTCCCTAGTTTGTGTAGGGTACTATAATGCCCCTGTCCCACTTAGGAAACCTGAACGGAAACCTCTGGAGACTTTGCGCCCCACCCAAGGTTTCCGTGTGGTTCCCGGAGGTTGCAGGTGGTTGCCGGAGGTTGCAGGTAGGGAGACTGACAAAAACCTCCGGGAACCGCACGGAACCCTTGGGTGGGGCGCAAAGTCTCCAGAGGTTTCCGTTCAGCTTTCCTAAGTGGGACAGGGGCATAAGGGGCATCAGCGCAGACTCGGTGAACCGAAGGGCCGATTTCAGTGCTGTATCTCTAAACTAAACGTTAAAAAAGGTTTAACCAGGGAATGTTGATAGAGGAGTTGATAGAGGAGGAGGCATGGCCTGATGTAGATCAGCCATTGTGGTATTGAAATGTGGGCAGGCTTGAAGGATCAGGCCTATTTCTGCTCCCATTTACATGTGTTCTTGTGAGAATGAACTAGTCATGGAATCATTGAGTCGTGGAATCATTCAACTTGCCTATACCACCCAAGATTCCCCATCTACACTCGATGTGGTTTAACAACATTCGATTATTTCATGGTTACCATCACTGATGCTGGCTCTTTATTCCGTTAACTTAATTTAAATACCCCAGGGGCTGTGAATTTAACCACCATGAATCTTGCTTTTCACAAAACCACATCTTCAAGCTGGACATTTGACTCCAGCAAAATTCTTTAACAAACTGGCCCAAATTGTTCCAGAAAAACAATCAGCAGCCAGGCATGTAACGGCCATATTTTCTTCACATTACTGACAACAGCCAGAAAATGCAGGTGTCTCCAAACTGAGGGCGGTGGTAACAGCATTTTACTAGAATGCACTTGGACATTAGACTCTTTTATTAGCAAAGGAGACTCCCCACCACTTCCAGTGAGGAATCTGCTCGATAAACCTGGGACCACTTCCACACTGATTTCAGTGATGGGAATTTGATTGAGTAATTAGTGCATTGAGTAATTGAGTTGAGAGATATACAGATCAGGGACAGGTTCTTCAGCTCATTGAGTTCACTGTGATCACCAGCACACCATTTACACTAGACTTACACAGAGGAACAAAGTCATCTTCGATTTTGGTTAATTATTTGTGAGTATTATATTGTGAGCTGTTTATTGTTTTCGATTGTTGCTGAACATCAGAAGCAATCATGGTATTTGACAAGTGGTTAAGCTATGGGCATTGCTCAGCCTGCTGTAAACTGTTTAGCATAGGTTCAGTCCTTCACTCCCAGACATGGGAGCTGCAGGGTGATGGGGCTGCATGAAGCCTTCTCCCCACCCCAAATCAAATCTCCCATGCAGCATCGCTTTAATCAACCTTCCCTGGAAGAAATACTAGCACTATAGATATCCCAGACCCCGATTGTAAGTTTGAGACACTCCCCCAATTGAATAACAAGGCGATCTTGCCTGGCACTACATTTACAGAGAAAGAGTGTTTGTGATTTGACAACAGGTGCGTTTATATATTGGATCAAAGAATCAAGTACACAGGACAAGATGTTAAGAAGTCCCTTGTGCCAATAGGTGGGGAGCATTTCACGACATTTGTTGAGAGTGGTAGACGCTCAACATCGGGGGGGGGGGGTGATACGTATATCTTGGCCTGGGTAACCTTCAGGACAGTTGGGCACAGGACACGTCATCAGTAGTGTACCCTTGCATCACTGGGTGTTTCGGCCTTTTAACACTATACACCCTCCACAAGGGCGGCCCGCTGCAGGATGATCAGCCCTCAGCGCGTGTCCCGTGTCAAACCGTCCCAAAGATTCACCCTGACGTACTTGGGGCCCAGCATGGGTCTTTCCGCTTGAGCCAAATCCACCGGCTGCTTCTTTCAGCCGCCTCTGAGAGTGATCTTGTGGTCTTCCGCAGAGCCTGACCGTGGATTCCAAGCTCCTTCAGCAGTCTGATTGTAGATGACGCAACAAATCCTCTGCATCCCACTTCAACTGGATAGACTTTGGTGTTCCAGCCACGCTGCGCTGCCTCTGCTGCAAGCTCTGCGTAGCGCCTATTCTTACGCTCATAGGCCTCCTCAACAGAGTTCTCCCATGGAACTGTGAGCTCTATGATGTAAGCAGTCTTCTGTGAAGGGGACCAGAACACCAAGTCTGGCCTGAGGTTGGTGGAAGCAATTTCAGGTGGAAAAATTAGTTGTCGGCCGATGTCCGCCAGCATCCTCCAGTCACGGGCCCTGCATATGTTTCCTTCTTCGTGTATGGCCATGAGTAGCGGCCTAAAGAGTCGCACCTTTTTCTGGTCGCCCCTGGATTTTCAACATTTAAAACATTTTCACCGACCTGCTGCGACTATGATGATTCCGTTCTAAATGGCTTACCCCTTATTCTGGACTCCCCCAACAACGGGAACACGTTTCCTGCCTCGAGCATGTCCAAACCCTTAACAATCTTATATGTTTCAATAAGATCCCCTCACATCCTTCTAAACTCCAGAGTGTACAAGCCCAGCCGCTCCATTCTCTCAGCATACGACATTCCCGCCATCCCGGGAATTAACCTTGTAAATTTCCGCTGCACTCTATCAATAGGAAGAATGTCCTTCCTCAAATTAGGGGACCAAAACTGCACACAATACACCATGTGTGGGCTCACTAGGGCTCTGTACAACTGCAGAAGGACCTCTTTGATCTTATACTCCTCTTGTTATAAAGGCCCCACGCTCCAAAGATGTACAGTTTCCTCCCACACTACAAAGACGTACAGCTTTGTTGGTCAATTGGCTTTGGTAAAATTGTGAATTGTCCCTAGTGTGTGGAATAGTGCGAGAGTGCAGGGTGATCACTGGTTGGAGGGGACGCGGTGGATCAAAAGGATTATTTCCGAGCTGCATCCCTAAAGTTTAAAGTCTAAAGCCTTGAATGTAATAATGTCAGCCTTTCTTCTGTTCTAAGGTTAAAGCTATAAAGGCACTATGGATTGGCAGGCAGGGTCCTCTCATTGCCAGTAGCTATCTGGGTCATAAAACATCACAAACTGTTACTCTGCTGCCCAGAACAGAGAGAGTGTGGATCTTCTGTGCATGAAGGCACTCCTTCCTTGTCCATCTTAATCTGCTGGATTGGTCATTGGTTGATTGGAATTGGAAGATCATTGGTTGCCCTCTCCCCTCCCTGATGGATATCTACATCTCCCGCTGCCTTAGCAGGGCAAAGAATATCATCAAGGACAGCTCCCATCCTGCGTTTGGACTGTTCGACCTGCTGCCCTCTGGAAGGCGCTATAGGTGCATCAAATCCAGGACAAATAGACTCAGGAATAGTTGTTTTCCGAAAATTATAACTACTCTTAATTCAAATTCACACATGCACTGACTTCACAGCCCAATCACCCGGACTTCCATCTGTATATATGTATATTACATATATAGCGCCGCAGAATTGTGCACCTATCCCCCCCCCCCCCCCCCTTCTCCCTTTTGTTTTTGTTTTTCTGTTCTTCTTGTTTTTGGTACTAAATTATATGTATGCACTGAGTACGAGCAGCTTTTAATTTCATTGTACATGTATAGTGACAATAAATGGCATATCTATATCTATATCTATCTGGATCTACATGCATACAGCTTTGAGTAAAGGTTAACTCTAGCACAAAACTAAAACCTAGACCATGGTCAGGCCAATCCAAACTGGTGCCGAGCTATCTCAAATATTTTACTGATTGGGTTGAGAATAAAACATTGATTATCGATAAACATGCCGTACTCATAAAGAATTCATCCTGACCTGGGTAAAGTATTGAGCTGTGTTTTGCACAGACAGTATGACCCAACCCACGCCTGGATATTTCAAGACAACATTATCTTATCCCAGCCTGGTACCCGCATATGTAGAGGGGCCTTGTCGGGATGAGTAGAAAAGTTCCAACCTGGTACAATCCAGAAATGGTGGAGAATGAATGGGCAACAGATTTCAACAAAGATAGATTATATTGGCCAGGGACCTGATAGACAAAATAGAGAGAGTACAGAGGAGATTTACTAGAATGTTGCCTGGGTTTCAGCAACTAAGTTACAGAGAAAGGTTGAACAAGTTAGGGCTTTATTCTTTGGAGTGCAGAAGGTTAAGGGGGGACTTGATAGAGGTTTTTAAAATGATGAGAGGGATAGACATAGTTGACGTGGCAAGCTTTTCCCACTGAGAGTAGGGAAGATTCAAACAAGGGGACATGACTTGAGAATTAAGGGACAGAAGTTTAGGGGTAACATGAAGGGGAACTTCTTTACTCAGAGAGTGGTAGCTGTGTGGAATGAGCTTCCAGTGAAGGTGGTGGAGGCAGGTTCGTTTTTATCATTTAAAAATAAATTGGATAGTTATATGGATGGGAAGGGAATGGAGGGTTATGGTCTGAGCGCAGGTATTTGGGACTAGGGGAGATTATGTGTTCGGCATGGACTAGAAGGGTCGAGATGGCCTGTTTCCATGCTGTAATTGTTATATGGTTATATGATTATATGAAATTAGCAGAGATTTCATGTGTCACCACAAAGTGATGTGTGTACTCAGAAGAGAGCAGGAAATACTACTGATTTGGGCAGATGGGGCTGTTTCTGTGCTGTATGACTCTAATGCCCAAAAGGTTGAGAACCAAATGGAAGGAAAAAAAAAACTGTGTTCTTCATTGAGCCAGTCTCTAACGGAGACAGAGAGGAAGAGGAGGAGATATCAGCTGGGATTAAGAACCAGTGATGGTTCTGGCAGTGAGTTAATGATCCACAAAACCCCTTCTGTAATGTGGCAAGTAGTTTAGTGAATGCAACACTGGTCACAGGCCTCCAGTCTGAGATGCAACCTTCCACCATCACCCACTGCTTCCTTCCATGAAGCCAATTCTCCATCCATTCAGCCATCTCTCCTTGGATCCCAAGTAATTTATCCCTCCAGAGCAACCTACCACGTGGAACCGTGTCGAATACTTTGCTGAAATCCATAGGTACAACATCTGCAACTCTGCCCTCATCAACCTTTTCAGTCACTTTTAAAAATGTAATCAAATTCGTGAGACTGGACCTCCCACATATAAAACTATGCTGACTAATCCTAATCAGCCATTGTCCATCTAAATGCATGTATACCCTATCCCTCAGAATACTCTCCAGCAACGTAAGCTCACTGGCCTGTAGTTCCAACCCCTTTCCTTGAAGCCCTTCTTGAATGGAGGCACAACATTTGCCACCCTCCAGTCATCTGGCACCTCTCCTGGTAAATAACGACAGATAGATAGAACTCAGTCAAAGGGCTCTTGCAATTTCCTCGCCACTTTCCCACAGTGCCCTCGGATATATCTGATCTGGCCCGGGAGATTTGTCTACCTTGATACGCAGCAGGACCTTCAGCACCTTTTCGACCATAACACTGACTGCATTCAAGACACCTCCATTGACCATCTAGTCCGTCAGTCCTCCTGTCTTTCTCCATGGTAAAAACAGAGAATAAATACTAATTGAGGACCTTGCCCATCTCCTGCGTCCCCCTACAGAGTTGACCACTTTGATCCTGAGGGGTCCCACTCTCTCACTGGTTAACCCTTTTCCCTTAATGTCCTTATAAAATCTCTTGGGATTATCCTAAACGCTATCTGACAGAGCTATTTCATGTTCCCTTTTTGCCCTTCTCATTACCTTTTCTAGTTTGCCCCTTGGTTTCAGAAACTCCTCCAGGGATACATTTGATTCCATATTCTCCGATGACCTCTCTTATACCTCTCTTGACCCACAATACCTCTACTCTGATCAAGAAGGCTCATCAGCGTCTCTTCTTCCTGAGGAGACTGAAGAAGGACCATCTGTCTCCTCAGATCCTGGTGAACTTCTACCGCTGCACCATCGAGAGCATCCTTACCAACTGCATCACAGTATGGTATGGCAACTGCTCTGTCTCCGCCCGGAAGGCATTGCAGAGGGTGGTGAAAATTGCCCAACGCATCACCGGTTCCACGCTCCCCTCCATTGAGTCTGTCCAAAGCAAGCGCTGTCTGCGGAGGGCGCTCAGCATCGCCAAGGACTGCTCTCACCCCAACCATGGACTGTTTACCCTCCTACCATCCGGGAGGCGCTACAGGTCTCTCCATTGCCGAACCAGAAGGTCAAGGAACAGCTTCTTTCGGTTTCCGGCGGCTGTCACTCCTACTAAACACGTACCTCGGTGACTGCCAATCACCAACCACCCCCCCCTGCCCCCCCCCCCCCCCCCCCCCCCCCCCCCCCCCCCCCCCCCCCCCCCCCCGGACACTTATTTTTTTTTTTATTCAAATCGTTTGCTATGTCGCTCTTCAAAGGAGATGCTAAATGCATTTCGTTGTCTCTGTACTGTACACTGACAATGACAATTAAAATTGAATCTGAATCTGAATCTGGATACTCGTTCCATTGCCTCCTACTTACACTTGTCCAAAGCCTCAATTTCTTTACGTCACCCAACATGTATTAACTCGCCATTTATTTCACTGCTAAATGGAATTTCTGCAGTGCCCCCACTGAGCTGACAACTATCATCACACTTCTGAAGTGATCAATAAGCAAGACTTCAGGCCATGGCTGTGAACAGTTTTCAGGTGTGTGAATGGTTTGAGAGGCTGTGAATTCATTAGCAAAGGAACTTGCCATGTATCTACGCAGCTAGGGACCTCTGCCCTCCTCCTTCAATCAGGATAAATGAAAATTTACAGTAGTATGGTTCAATTGATCTAAATCATAGAGACAATATACTGCACACAGCTGTTTTTTATTCTAACTATAGCGTAAATTCCTTGACTGCAATCCCTGCCTTCTCTCCTTTGTTTCTTAAGAAGCACAATCATAACACAGCTACTGTTCCTCGGGTACATATATTCTCCAAGGTTTATCAACATGTTGCAATTTTCCAAGCTGCAGACTGCATCGTTATGTGCTCCTTTCAATTGCTTATCTCCACAGGACTCAGACTCTGCAACTGGTTATAACATGACCTTAAACCTCAGCTCAGTCAATGGAGCTAGAATTTGCTTTATAAGTAAAGTCTTCCCCACTTCCCACAGAATCATGATCGCATTGTGCAGTTGTGCAATATTTATCTAAAATAATTAGGTTTTAATTACAAAAGTAAGATTTTCTTTGGATCATGCACAATACGCTGGGATACCCTGCAAAGTTGTACCCCTGAATATTTAAGTGCTCCTTCCATTTTTGTCAAGTTGACACTGGTATATGGATAAACCACGATAAACACAGGGCACAAGGAGGAGTGATTCCGACCGAGCTTCCCCTCGCTCCATTGGAATTGCTTATCAGACCCAGGCCCTGGGATCTTTCCTGGGAACCAGTCCCACACAATGAGAGCCGCCACTCCGTGGTACCCAGCATGCCATTCCGTGACACAGAGTAACACTTGCTGTACGGGCACTCTCGTTTCCTCGCCCTTCCTTGTCTTTCCTCCGGATGCACTGTGGCGGTCTGTGTTACCACCGGACAGCAAGGCTGGGCCCCAGTGGTGGTTGCTCTATAAGGGAGACCTCTCCCTTTATATCAGGGACCAGGAGTGGAGATTTGTGGCACAGAGCAGTGGCGTGTTGTAGATATTTAAATTGGCTCATAGACTTGACAGCCGCTTCTCACTTCTCTGCCCTGGAAGTGACCCTGTTCCGTGTGTATATGGAGTGTGAGAAGTTGCAGCTCCTGTTTGAGTATATAATATGTTCTCAATAAAAGGCATATTTAGTTTTAGTTTTAGAGATACAGCTTGGAAACAGGCCCTTCAGCCCACCAGGTCCACACCAATCATCGATTACTAGCCCTATGTTATCCCACTTGCTAATATACTTGTTACACACTAGAGCGGCAATTTACAGAGGCCAATTAGCCTACAAACCTAAAAGAGAAACAAGAATTTCCTTCGGTACACAAAATTGCTGGAGAAACTCAGCGGGTGCAGCAGCGTCTATGGACCGAAGGAAATAGGCAACGTTTTGGGCCGAAACCCTTCTTCAGACAAAGGGCCTGTTTCCAAGCTGTATCTCTAAAACTAAAGAATTTCCTTCAGTGTCTGTATCAGTTTGAGCAAGAAATAGATTAGCTATCCATTTATGTTGTTTGTTATTTGCGGGATTTTCATGTATGGGAAAAAAACTAGCTGTTATTCTTGTCCCTTTTGCAGGCTACACAACAAAATTAAATCGCAAATTATAAATACAGTAGGTATAGCAGGATTAACTGCTTAAAGGTAAAAGTTGAAATCAATCAATTTCACCCGGCATATACAGATCAGAGAAAAAGTTGTTTGGATATGGGACGAGATGGCCTATTTTCCATGCTGTAATTGTTATATGGTTATATGGATAATATTTGGAATATATTAATGTACACACCCTCGTCAGGGTAAAACTTGGGGTTATCACACAGAGAGTGGTGAATCTCTGGAACTCTCTGCCACAGAGGGTAGTTGAGGCCAGTTCATTGGCTATATTTAAGAGGGAGTTAGATGTGGCCCTTGTGGCTAAGGGGATCAGAGGGTATGGAGAGAAGGCAGGTACGGGACACTGAGTTGGATGATCAGCCATGATCATATTGAATGGCGGTGCAGGCTCGAAGGGCCGAATGGCCTACTCCTGCACCTAATTTCTATGTTTCTATGTTATTTATACGTTATAGATTTTCTTACAACATAACATTGCTGCCAAATGAACACAGTGAATTGTAGCAGATTGATTTATTGAATTTATGCATTTTAATATATTTACTTCTAAACCTTTTAGTGGCAGACTGTCATTGATGAATTATCTTGTCTCTGCATCCTTCAACTTTTACAGTCTTGAAAACGTAAACCAATAAAAATCAAACAAAATGCCAACAATTCTTTTTATTGAAATTGTGAAACTGCGCTCTGATCAGCCTTTCCAACATGCCTTAATCTATGAGGTTGTTTCAGTTGCCTGCGGTTTCTATTTCACAATTTCAGCATGGCTCCTACACTCTTTCTTTCCCTTAACAAGGAGCTTTTATTGCATAATCACCAGTTATACAGCACTGCAAAGATTAAAACTGCCCTGCAGTTTGCAAAAGTCAGTCATTAACTTAATACATTATGATTCATATCCACGAGCCACTCCACCCTAACGAGTAGCATTCACGGAAGTCCTCCTGTCTCCCCTGGACACCGCGTGCTCCCTCTCCAGGGACGCTCGTGCTTGGATGTAGACCCGGAAGAGGGACAGGCAGTTGACGCAGGCAGATCCCTCGACTGCCCGATGCCTGGACCCTTGAATTGCCATCTTGGCCAGGCCCATGCACAAACCAACAGGGAGATCCCCTCACCCGACCAAATCCCCCCCCCCCCCCCCCCCCCCAACCCCCACATCCCCTCTCCGTATCTGACCAAAGATCAAGAGTGTGGGGCTGAAATGCAGCCAGAGTTTGAAGAGGAGCCCCTTTATAGAAACGTAGAAACATAGAAATTAGGTGCAGGAGTAGGCCATTCGGCCCTTCGAGCCTGCACCGCCATTCAATATGATCATGGCTGTGTCGAGTTATGCTTGTAATAAGGCTCGTACGACGACGTAAACAGAGTATCTCTTTATTTAACAACTCTGTACAACAGCAGCAACAGCAACAGCCTCATGTGCCAGCCCAGGCAACTCCCTAACTGCCACACCCCAGGGTTCCAGTCACATCCGGTTACTGGCGCCTGGCTTCTGTCACACAGGGTCCTAGTGCCCGTCTGCCCAGCCTTACACTATTTTTGCATAATACCACAGGCTGATCATCCAACTCAGTATCCCGTACCTGCCTTCTCTCCATACCCCCTGATCCCTTTAGCCACAAGGGCCACATCTAACTCCCTCTTAAATATAGCCAATGAACTGGCCTCGACTACCCTCTGTGGCAGAGAGTTCCAGAGATTCACCACGCTCTGTGTGAAAAAAGTTCTTCTCATCTCGGTTTTAAAGGATTTCCCCCTTATCCTTAAGCTGTGACCCCTTGTCCTGGACTTCCCCAACATCGGGAGCAATCTTCCTGGATCTAGCCTGTCCAACCCCTTAAGAATTTTGTAAGTTTCTATAAGATCCCCTCTCAATCTCCTAAATTCTAGAGAGTATAAACTAAGTCTATCCAGTCTTTCTTCATAAGATAGTCCTGACATCCCAGGAATCAGTCTGGTGAACCTCTCTCTGCACTCCCTCTATGGCAATAATGTCCTTCCTCAGATTTGGAGACCAAAACTGTACGCAAAACTCCAGGTGTAGTCTCACCAAGACCCTGTACAACTGCAGTAGAACCTCCCTGCTCCTATACTCAAATCCTTTTGCTATGAAAGCTAACATACCATTCGCTTTCTTCACTGCCTGCTGCACCTGCATGCCTACTTTCAATGACTGGTGTACCATTACACCCAGGTCTCGCTGCATCTCCCCTTTTCCTAGTAGGCCACCATTTAGATAATAGTCTGCTCTCCTGTTTTTGCCACCAAAATGGATAACCTCACATTTATCCACATTATACTGCATCTGCCAAACATTTGCCCACTGACCCAGCCTATCCAAGTGACCTTGCAGTCTCCTAGCATCCTCCTCACAGCTAACACTGCCCCCCAGCTTAATGTCATCCGCAAACTTGGAGATATTGCCTTCAATTCCCTCATCCAGATCATTAATATATATTGTAAATAGCTGGGGTCCCAGCACTGAGCCTTGCGGTACCCCACTAGTCACTGCCTGCCATTGTGAAAAGGACCCATTTACTCCTACTCTTTGCTTCCTGTTTGCCAGCCAGTTCTCTATCCACATCAATACTGAACCCCCAATGCCGTGTACTTTAAGTTTGTATATTAATCTCTTATGTGGGACCTTGTCGAAAGCCTTCTGGAAGTCCAGATACACCACATCCACTGGTTCTCCCCTATCCACGCTACTAGTTACATCCTCGAAAAATTCTATAAGATTCGTCAGACATGATTTACCTTTCGTAAATCCATGCTGACTTTGTCCAATGATTTCACCACTTTCCAAATGTGCTGCTATCCCATCTTTAATAACTGACTCTAGCAGTTCCCCCACTACCGATGTTAGACTAACTGGTCTGTAATTCCCTGTTTTCTCTCTCCCTCCCTTCTTAAAAAGTGGGGTTAAGTTTGCTACCCGCCAATCCTCAGGAACTACTCCAGAATCTAAAGAGTTTTGAAAGTTTATTACTAATACATCCACTATTTCTGGAGCTACTTCCTTAAATTCTTTGAGATGCAGCCTATCTGGCCCTAGGGATTTATCGGCCTTTAATCCATTCAATTTACCCAACACCACTTCCCGGCTAACCTGGATTTCACTCAATTCCTCCAACTCCTTTGACCCGCGGTCCCCTGCTATTTCCGGCAAATTATTTATGTCTTCCTTAGTGAAGACGGAACCAAAGTAGTTATTCAATTGGTCCGCCATATCCTTGTTCCCCATGATCAACTCACCTGTTTCTGACTGCAAGGGACCTACATTTGTTTTAACTAATCTCTTTCTTTTCACATATCTATAAAAGCTTTTGCAGTCAATTTTTATGTTTCCTGCCAGTTTTCTTTCATAATCTATTATTCCTTTCCTAATTAAGCCCTTTGTCCACCTCTGCTGGTCTTTGAATTTCTCCCAGTCCTCCGGTATGCTGCTTTTTCTGGCTAATTTGTACGCATCATCCTTCGCTTTGATACTATCCCTGATTTCCCTTGTTATCCACGGATGTACTACCTTCCCTGATTTATTCTTTTGCCAAACTGGGATGAACAATTTTTGTATTTTTGTATTTAGAATTAATTGCCAGTCAATCTTGGCCAATTCACGTCTCATACCCTCAAAGTTACCTTTCTTTAAGTTCAGAACCATTGTTTCTGAATTAACAATGTCACTCTCCATCCTAATGAAGAACTCAACCATATTATGGTAACTCTTGCCCAAGGGGGCACGTACAACAAGATTGCTAACTAACCCTTCCTCATTACTCAATACCCAGTCTAAAATAGCCTGCTCTCTCGTTGGTTCCTCTACATGTTGATTTAGATAACTATCCCGCATACATTCCAAGAAATCCTCTTCCTCAGCACCCCTGCCAATTTGATTCACCCAATCTATATGTAGATTGAAGTCACCCATTATAACTGTTTTGCCTTTGTCGCACGCATTTCTAATTTCCTGTTTGATACCATCTCCAACTTCACTACTACTGTTAGGTGGCCTGTACACAACACCCACCAGCGTTTTCTGCCCCTTAGTGTTTCGCAGCTCTACCCATACCGATTCCACATCCTCCAAACTAATGTCCTTCCTTTCCATTGCGTTAATCTCCTCTCTAATCAGTAACGCTACCCCACCTCCTTTTCCTTTCTCTCTATCCCTCCTGAATATTGAATATCCCTGGATGTTCAGCTCCCAGCCTTGGTCACCCTGGAGCCATGTCTCCGTGATCCCAACTATATCATTGTCATTAATAGCTATCTGCACATTCAACTCATCCACCTTATTACGAATGCTCCTTGCATTGAGACACAAAGCCTTCAGGCTTGTTTTTACAACACTCTTACCCCTTATACAATGATGTTGAAAAGTGGCCCTTTTTGATTTTTGCCCTGGTTTTGTCTGCCTGCTACTTTTACTTTTCACCTTGCTACCTATTGCTTCTACCCTCATTTTACACCCCTCCGTCTCTACGCTCACACATTTAAGAAACCCTTTCCCTTTAACTCCATCCTCCACTATCCCATTCGACACCCCACCAAGGTTTCCGTGCGGTTTCAGGAGGTTCCCAGAGGTTTTTGTCAATCTCCATACCTGCTTCCACTACCTGCAACCACCTGCAACCTCCGGGAACCGCACGGAAACCTTGGGTGGGGCGCAAAGTCTCCAGAGGTTTCCGTTCAGGTTTCCTAAGTGGGACAGGGGCACAAGGAAGCACCAGAAACATGTTACATCCAAACAAGATCAGTCCTCAGAACATAAATAAAAACAGAAAATATAATTAGCAGGTCAGGCAGCATTAATGCAACGAGAAACAGAGTTAATGCCTCAGGTCAAAACTGGTGATAGGTTTTCAATCTGGAATAGTAACATTTTTTCCCCACAGATGCCTTTCCCACATATCTGACGATGAGTATTTCCAGCATTTTCTGTTTTTATTTCAGATTTACAGTATGTGTAGTTTGTGATTTTCAGAACAATCGTACAATTTAAATGTGGGGATATTAATCTGTTGTGGCTGCACTGATATTTCAGCACTAACATGCAAAAATGGAAATTAAATATTTATTCTGCTATTACATTAGAGGTGAAACACTGTTATACTAGGAAATTAAATTCTCCATAAACTGTCGAGAATGACAATTATAGCATAAAAGCACTTCTCATACAAAGAACACGGTTTGCAATTACATACATTTGGCCCACAATAAAATTCCTTTCTCATTATGTTAACCTTGGCTCTCTAGAAGCAATCCTCGTTTTGGAATCTAAACATAGTTCGTTCATGTTCCACTCTAGAGATATGAGCACAAAATTCCGACTGAAGAAGTCTGTCAGAAGAGTTGTCGTTCAAATAAGATTTAACATTGAAGTCCTGTCCCTTCTCACATGGAAGCAAAAGGTCCTATTGTACTTATGAAAGACACCAGGATGCTTCTGCCAATATTCTGCCTAACATTTATCTCTGAACTAACATTAAACTCGGCATATATTTAATTTCCATTTGTGGGAGCTTGACATGTTTTTTTAGGAGTGTGACTGCACTTCAAACAATAAAGTACTTAATTGGCAGGAATGAGGTTTCTGATGTCCAAGATCTTTAAACAATGTTACATAAATGCTCTGTGGAAGAAGTTACGCAAACGCCTTGCGTAACGTTTTTCCCAATACAGGTCCATCGCTGATCTCCAGACCCTATCAGAGGGGGCTGGACCACAGATTTGTCGGAAGATCGGTAGTGGGCCTGTATATGTCATCATAAGATCATGTGATAGGAGCAGAATTAGGCCATTCGGCCCATCAAGTCTACTGTGCCATCTCTCCCTCCAAACCCCATTCTCCAGCATTTCCCCATAACCTCTGACACCTGTACTAATCAAGAATCTATCTATCGTTACCTTGAATATATCCACTGACTTTGCCTCTACAGCCTTTTGTGGCAAAACATTCCACATATTCACCACCCTCTGACTAAAGAAATTCCTCCTCATCTCCTTCCTAAAAGAGCATCCTTTAATTCAAAGGCTGACCTCTAGTCCTAGACTTTCCCCCTTGGTCTAGTTGGTCATAAAATTAAGCCAGAAATTATTAACTAATACATCAAGAAATAAGTTGCCATAAGACTGTTATTATATGTTTTAACAAAAACAATTCTGTGCAGCATTAAGTATGTCCACTCACTTCAGTTGACATGATCCACAGATGAAAAATCAACAGATCAATTAAATATTGGACAGCACATTAGCCTAGTATTCAGCCTTTTGATCTCCAGGGCTCGTATTCGATTTCAGTCCTGATCAATGAGATGGAAATTTCTCATTTACTTGTCCGCAATTATTCTTTGTGAAAATGGCACAACCCACATCTCAAACGGCTGCCAACGTGCCACAAGTCTGCAAACATTGTGGTTTTTTTCTCCACAGGTCGAAAGATGGGCTGATGAAGTAAATCTGAGACCTGACTGATGTAGGTGGCACAGTGGCAGCACAGTGCTGCAGCTGGTAGATCTGCAGCCTGGCAACGCCAGAGACCCGGGTACAATCCTAACCTTGGGCATTGTCTGTGTGGAGTATGCACGTTCTTACTGTGACCACTGGATTTCCTCCGGGTGGTCAGGTTTACTCCGTCATCCCAAGGGTATGTAGGTTAATTGCCCTGTGTAAATTGCCGCTAGGGTGTTGGGAGTGGATGAGAAAGTGGGATGACATAGAAGTCGTGTGAATGGGTGATGGATGGTCAGCATGGTCTCAGTGTTGCACGTTTTCTGCAAGTAAAGCTGGAGGGCCAGTTTCCATGCTGTATCTCTAAACTAAACCCAACGCAGTTTCACTGTGTGTCCATTCCAGAATGCAGCTGACCTGAGAGTTCTTGATGCTAACTACGAAAAAGGTTCTATTCCCTAAACATCTCTCACCCTGATAAGGCTAAAAATAAATTCACCAAGTGCACAGCTCTCTGAGAGGGCGCTTCTGCTTTCCGATGCGCTGTGGGGATTAGGCAATGAACCCTCTCTCACACATACTTCTATCTGGAACAGAGTGTCTTTGGCACAAATCTCTGCTACCTTCCTGGCCAGAACATTAAACATGTCAAATGGAATCCTGGTTTGGCTGAAAATAAGAGATACCAACGAATTAATCATTGTAGAGAAAGTGCTTGAAATAAAATCTGACTAAGAGCCAATGCTTGACTTCGTTCTTTGTATGTTCGCTTATTTGCTCTCACTTTATTTACAATCGAATCTCACTGTTTTTCTGACGATCTCCTTTTCTAATCACCTGAATTAGTGGATACAGCTTCAAGCTCCTTGTCTAAAGTTCAGGACATTTTGCGGGTAGTTACATTACTGTTGCGTTGGGATGTGGTCATTCTGGGCAGATGCTGCTACATGGTTTTGTAGGTGGCTGTATATCCACATGAAGAAAGACTGGATAGACTCGGTTTGTACTCGCTAGAATTTAGAAGATTGAGGGGGGATCTTATAGAAACTTACTAAATTCTTAAGTGGTTGGACAGGCTAGATGCAGGAAGATTGTTCCCGATGTTGGGGAAGTCCAGAACAAGGGGTCATAGTTTAAGGATAAGGGGGAAATCTTTTAGAACCGAGATGAGGAAAACTTTTTTCACACAGAGAGTGGTGAATCTCTGGAATTCACTGCCACAGAAGGTAGTTGAGGCCAGTTCATTGGCTATATTTAAGAGGGAGTTAGATGTGGCCCTTGTGGCTAAAGGGATCAAGGGGTATAGAGAGAAGGCAGGAACAGGATACTGAGTTGGATGATCAGCCATGATCATATTGAATGGCGGTGCAGGCTCGAAGGGCCGAATGGTCTACTCCTGCACCTATTTTCTATGTTTCTATGAAATAACTCCCCCAAAAGAAGAAAGTTTTACAAGAAGCTTTTCGTCAGCAGACTTCTCTCAAACAAGTTAATTTGGCGAATCCTAGCCAGAACTCAAATAATGATGAGACGGAGTATAGGGAGGAGCTAAAGAAGTTAATAGCATGATGTCAGGATAAACCTCTCCTTCAATGTCTGCAAAACAAAATTGCTCGTTGTGTTAAAATGAGTTATTTTGCCAGTCTAATTCAAGAAAACTTGAGTCAAACCATTGCTGCTAAAATCATTTCTTTATTCTGACAGCGTTGGATAATTCTTTAAACCTTCCAACACAGAGTTAGAAACTCTTTGGCAGGTCAAAAGAGCTTTGCATAAATGTAACACATTATATAGGTAAAAGACAAGGATAGTACAAAAGGAGTAGCAAACTATTAACCAATCATTATGGTTTACCACACATTTAACTTATTTGCATTAACAAATCAACTAAATCCTTTCCATTGATTGACAGCACGTGTAGTCACATGATTTCCCCTTTTCCGGCCCCATTACAACCTTCTTCCCCTCTGTGGTTTCTTCAACCTCTTTGCTCAAAATCATTTTATTTCAATAAAGCAAAACCTCAGATATTAAACTAATTCTCGGAATATACACATCATACAGCAATCCCACAATACATACACACAAAACATATATTTTCACTTTTGGAAAAGAAAGTTATTTCTAAAACTTCAGATTTAAACAAAGTCTAATACTTACAATCGTAATTAAACACAATACACTTCACAATTAATTTCCTTACAACCACATAGTTAAAATACAGTTACTTATGGATTACAAAGATTAAATATGAGTTTTGACCCATTCTTACAAAGTGGTAAAGACTTTGTTATTTCTAATCACACAATTCCCAACTCCAGCCACATAAAGGCCATTAATTGTCACACTTGATTGCTTCTTCCCAACCTCGGGTCTAATTTCATTTTGTATTACAACCTCCCCCTTCTATCTCTGGAGGAAAGGATGTAAGGCCTCTTTACAACTTCTTATCAATAGCATTCCACACAACAATTTGAAGATTACTATATGCAAACCCCAATCGTTTGGCTTAGATCAAAACAGAGTTACATTCTCAGTCTTCTATAACATAAGAAATCCATTTGCAAAGGTCACACAACCATCACCTATGCCATATCTCTTATCCCAACATAAATACATTTAAACAGCACAAACCATCTCACAGACTAGTATCTACCCTTGGTGCCTACAATCCAACATAGAACCATAAATCCCCTTCATGACACAGCCAAGCTCGGAAGATGTGTCACAAAAGACGAAGGATGGTGCCCATGTCATGGAGAAAGATCCCATTAACAACCTCCATTATAAATGCCAACCTAAACCAAATACAACCTCTGACAGCATGATTATTGCTTCAAAGCAATAAATAAAGATATGCCTATTCAGATCAACATTTCCATGTTATGATAAGCCATCTGTTCTCCTGTGTGTGCTCTTTGTTCGTTATTTCTTTGTGGAGACATGTGATTCTGAAAGCCCCAACTCCAAGCTCTTCTCTTGCAACTTAACACAAGTTCCTTAAGAACTTATCATTTGAGCAATTTTATTGTATAATATTTCCTCAGTTGTGGACTTCAGAGAATGGAGTACAAGCCCCAGTCTGCCTCAACGGTGCTGAAGTAGAGGTGGGCGAGAACTCCAGTTTCCCAAGTGTAAATATCACCAACAACATGACCTGGCCCAAACATATTGACGATAAGGCCAAGGAAGCAACGCCATCACCATTCAATGATTCTTTCCCAATTCTACAGACCCGCCATATAAAGCCTAATATACGGTCTAATCGTTTTTATGTGGGGGGTGGGGGAAGGGGGAAACTATGACCTGGTCTGAGATGCGGTTTTTCTCCGGACCGTATCTTCGCCCCTTCCTCACAGCCTACCACCGGGACTGGAGCGGCGTTTCCTACCGGGGCCGGCCAGAACTTTGACTTCAGCGGCGGTGCAGCGCTGGGGCCCCATCGCGGAGCCGGGCGATGCCTTGCCCGGGTGGCCGTGCGGTGGGCTCCGGAGTGCTGAGACCGTCGACTCCCAACATCGCGGAGCTGTCATTGCGGAGCTTCCAGCCGTGGGCGGCGCTGACTTTTAAACACCGCGGAGCCCGGGATCTCTCGCCGAGATCGCCAGTGTCGGAGCTCCGACCAGCGCAGTCTGTGGACTTCGGGAGCCGCGGTCACTGGCAGCAAGCGGCCGTTCCAGATGCTCCAAGCTGCTGAAGAGTGTTCTCCTGACACCGGAGCCCCATCATCCGGCGAGAGGGCCTGAACATCGGGCAGCCATCGCGGCGACTGCGGAGGCTTCAATAGGCCCGACCATGGGTGAACAAGGGGAAGATGACTGGACTTTGTGCCTTCCCTCACAGTGGGAACCATTTTGGGAGGATGTTTTTATGTTTTATGTTCAATTCTTTTTTAATGTGGTGTCTTACTTTTGTTGGTGTGCTGCAAATGGCAACTCAAATTTCACTCCACCAGAAATGGTGTATGTGACAATAAATGTCCATTGTCCTTTGATTGCATTGATGCAAACATAAATATAACCATATAACAATTACAGCACGGAAACAGGCCATCTCGGCCCATCAACACCTCTACTTGGAAGATTGAGGTGATTCGGTACGCAGCCAAGATTCTCTTGAACTTCCACAGTTGTACGGTAAAGAGCATATTGACTAGATGCTCAAAACGCCGACGTCGGGACGGGCTGACACTCCGCGGCTTGGAGGTCCCAAATCGGCCGGTTCCTACCGGAGACTGGGGCTTCACGATGTTATAGGCCGCAGGCCGGCGGTCGGTGCTCTTCTCCAGCAATCCCCAGCAAGGGATCGCCCGGCTCAGCGATGGAAAGTCCGCGCTGCGCCCACTGCTGAAGCTCTAGGCCCCGGCTACGGGTGAGGCCGCACCAATCCAAGCTGCTAGGCCGCAAGGGAGGGCGAAATGTAACTAGGAGAAAAGTTGCATTCCACCGAGGTAAGTGACTAAAAAACAATCCCCCTGCTGGACCCTCTGCATTTTGCATATTGGGCCAATAGATCTGTGGATGACGCAGTCAACCTGGGCCTGCACTTCATCCTCCAGCACCTAGACCGCCAGGGGACCTATGTGAGGATTTTGTTTGTTGATTTTAGCTCTGCATTCAACACCATTGTGCCAGAGCTACTACACTCCAAACTTTCCTAGTTGACTGTGCCTGAACCCCTCTGTCGGTGGATCACCAGCTTCCTGACAGACAGGAAGCCGCAAACCCTCAGCATAGGAGCACCGCAAGGCTGCGTACTCTCCCCTCTCTACACCAATGACTGCACCACCACAAGCTTCTCAAGTTTGCGGACGATACAACCCTGATTGAACTGATCCAGCATGGGGAGGAATCTGCCTACAGACAGGAAGTGTCACAGCTGGCGTCCTGGTGCCATTGCAACAACCTGGAGCTCAATGCTCTTAAGACAGTGGAATTGATTGTAGACTTTAGAAGAGCTCCCCCTCCCCTCACCCCACTCACCATCAACAACACCACAGTCACATCTATAGAGTCTTTTAAGTTCCTGGGAACCATCATCTCCAAGGGCCTTAAGTGGGGGGGCTACCATCAACTCCACAGTCAAAAAGGCACATCAGAGGATGTACTTCCTCCGGCAGCTGAGGAAGCACAATCTGCCACAGGCAATGATGGTCCAATTCTATATGGCCATTGTAGAGTCTGGCCTCACCTTCTCCATCATGGTCTGGTTTGATGCACGACACCTGGAGGCTGCAGCGAATCGTCCGATCAGCTGAGAAGGTTATTGGCTGCAACCTTCCCTCCATTGACAAACTGTACACTGCAAGGGCCAGGAAGCGAGCAGGAAAGCTGCACTGTCAGCAGTACCTAATGTATTGATGTAAGGCATGATTTGCCGAGATAGCTTGGAAAACAAAGCTTTTCAATGTATCACAGAACACGTAACAGTAATAAACCAATACTAATTACTTGCATTATTTCCATAAATACCTGTTATTGGACACACTCAAATATAATCTAATAATTTTACATTTCAAATTGTCGTATACACACAATATGTATTATAAAAATTATTATTCCTTGTATTCATCCCTGCTTATAAAGTGTTAATATATAATGGAGCAATGCTGTCTAAAAATACCAGAATTACACATATTAATGAGGATGCGAATTGTTCTTTTAGAGACTATTGTATGGTGAAAATAATCCACTAGCTGTGAGACAGAACAAATATGTTCTGAAGAAAATTAATAGTGTTATTTTCGGGAGATATTGAGCAGAGACATAATTTTGCTACCTACATTGGATTGGAGTAGACATATGCGTAACTAATTGGGTAAGAGCCTCTAGCATCACATAAAAGCAATATAATGTATTTAGGTCACAGGCTGGAGGAAACTTTGATCACAAATTAGTTTAGCTTGGCTTCAGAACACAAATAAAGATGAGCAGAATGGTGTCCATGCCAAGTTCTTGATCTGACATCACTCTGAGCTGAAGACCCACCTACTTACTGAAATTCAGATGAATGGAACCTGTTATCTGACAACAAAGAAACTGGATTCCAGCATTTTATTTAAAATATAGCCCTTCTTAAAGTGGGTTCAATGACTCAGTATTCACGAAGTAACTTCAGATATATTCGAACCTGCAGTAAAATCAAAGTCAGGTAATGCCCCTGCCCCACTTAGGAAACCTGAACGGAAACCTCTGGAGACTTTTCCGTGCGGTTCTCGGAGGTTCCCGGAGGTTTTCGTCAGTCTCCCTACCTGCTTCCACTACCTGCAACCTCCGGCAACCACCTGCAACCTCCGGGAACCGCACGGAAACCTTGGGCGGTTGCAAAGTCTCCAGAGCTTTCCGTTCAGGTTTCCTAAGTGGGACAGGGGCATAAAACAGGGACCATGGCCTGAGATTTAAAATAATAAAATTCATTTCTGATCTAGTTCACTGAGACGCTTCCAGCTGCAACAGCCGGATCCTAACTAGCCACAGGAAATCTCCAGCTAACTGATTGGCTCCAAGGTGACCAGACTTTATTTTACAATTCTGGGAGAGAGATCTTGCACATCAATGCGAGGATCATCATTGAATTACACAGTTTCTCCATTTCAATTTCAGTGCACGCACAGCACTGTGGCTTTTGGTCAGCTACAATCTCAACAGTATTGGATGATAGTTTTTACGATGACTTTTATGATGATTTCGATCATTAAATTGTAAATGGATCCAGCTGCTGAACTTTTCAGTAAGCCGGAATTAAAATATTATTCTTGCCCTTAGTTTCCAATTGCAGATATATTGCGGCTGGCACTAGGCGAAACAATGAGTGACTCACTTCAAGGCTATTTCATAGCCCAATTGACAGAAACAAGCCCTACCTGCAACAATACAACCCGGGAGCCGACAGCAACTGCCTGACTGGAACTTGCTATGAAGATAGGATTTCAAAGTTTGCAAGCACAACAAAGCCAAAACAGGAAATCAGGAATGCATTTGCCAAATTCCATCCATGTTTTCAACAGCATGATGTTCCTACAACCTCTTTATCTACGCTTGCTGGAATCAAATGCTGTTCAGATAATCTAGCAGCCAGCATCTATCGCACAGACAAAGCTCCGAATACAGCCCATTCACAGAGCTAGTTACAAGTGTGGTTCATTGTATTTTGCAGCCGGCAAGGATTC